>NC_142812.1:56866664-57035135 GCF_049724085.1 Artemia sp. Qi Xiang Cuo
CTATCCATTTTTTAGAGTCCTAACTCTCTCACAACAAACTTCGAACTAACCAAAATTTTTTCTACTCTAAAAAATATACGCTAGTCTACTATAGAAAGAAAAAAATACCATTGATTTAGAAACAATTTTATTGAACATAATTACAATAATAATAATAATCACTGATGCATTTTGTTCTCATCAAGTCCCCCTTATATACAGAATAATTTCAATTTACATTAATTTTTAAACTTCCTCCTTACTTTAGTTGAAAAAATTTCTATTTGTTTAATTAATTTGATGAAACTGTGAAGTTTTATGAATACAACTCTTTTGGTCAATTTTCAAATGATATGTGTTTCGATTTTGATGGGTAATCCAACAATTCGTGGTAACGAACTGCAAGTAAGGAGCGAACCTGCTCAATAGTAACTGAAATTCTAAGAAAATAATTTTGAGTAGGAGGGGCCCAGAAGATACTGGGATAACAACTGGGACGAAAAAGATTACACACCTCTTTCTAGGTCAATCAACGGTTATGAATACTAACGGGAGTGTGAGGCAACTAATATCCCAGGAAATTTCAGCACATGAATTTACGTAACTATTATATCATAATTTGTTTACGCTTCGAGGTTAAAGGATGATGTGTAATTAATGCAGACATGAATTACGTTGAACTTATTGTGTACATCGATTTTGTAAGAATTCATGACAGAAAAAACAATAGACTTCATAGGATTTTAAAATGTATATGGGCACAGTTGCCAGAACAAAAGGAAACTTCAGATGACATTTTAGGGGAATTATTTGGGGTGAAACTCTGTGGTCACTATAATAGACATGTACACAATACGGGATGTGGGCGATATAAGATATTGTTTTTGGCAATAGAGTATTCGAAAAAGTTGAAAGTAATAGAGCCATTGATGTCAAGATGACATTGTGAATTAACCTAGCTTTACTTCCTGACTGTGTTCTGTATATTACAAGTATCAATTAAGCAGTGTTGTCAATATGAAAAGTTGATACTAATAAAACTGTAAATGCCGAGAAAATAATTTTAATAAGGAAATTCAGAACAATCCTTAGAAATTTTTAGAAATCAACTAGTGAAACGATTATGAGTATGAACCATCAAGGACCGCAAGCACCAATGACCTCAACCTCCAAGGGTCCCCTCTCCCTAACATCATAGGGTTGCCTAACTAGTGAGACGATTATGAGTATGAACCATCAAGGACTGCAACCGCCAATGACCTCTACCTCAAAGGGTCTTCTCTCCCCAACCTCCTAGGGGCCCCTTCCTCCAATTGTTTTTGAGGATACCCCCAATTTTCAATATAGAGGCTCTATTAAGAGTTAAAAATGCGTAAAAATTTTTTTATAAGAACGTCATTCGGGACTTAGACAAGCGGATACTTTGAACATCCAATTCTGATGCTTTTTGCCTAACATTATCAAATATGTCATTTAGAATGTTACCCTTTATTTTTTAAAAAAAGCCCCCCTCCATGTCCTGAAATATGACTCTTCTATTTACTAACCTTAGCGTATCAGCTATTCATACAAATATCCACCAATAAAATCCATATTAAAAGAAGTTACCATCACTATAAAATTACACACAAAAAAAATATCCAATTTCATAGACATTTTTGACTGATCTGCTAAATTAAATGTCTACTGGCTAGATACAGTTCTCGAACGTTCATAAAACGTTGAATAGTCTATTGATCCTAAGTGACGCATTTCAGACACAGAAATGAAAAAATAAAAAACGTTTTCCATCTAAAACAGGGGACAAGTTTAAAAATTAAAATAAATATAATTACTCTGTATTTTTTTAAACTTCTGACTATTTTCCAAATCATACCCAGACCTATCCAAGATATAGTTTGAGGTATCTGCCCCTTAAAATCCTGATTAGTTGCATGTAAAACATGTAAATAAATAACAATATTTAAGGTATAGTACAAATGGATTGCAAAAACATGAAAATAGGGGGGGGGGGACATGGCAATGTCAGATAAATTTAGTAACTTAATTTAGTGATTTAATGAGTTTAGACTTATAAAAAATGCCTAAAAAGTCATATTTTTCGCCGTTTGTAAATTTAGGGTGACGAGATGACTTCTTTATTTGAATATTTTCGTTTACATGATTGACAGTGAACACATTTATATCTTTTTGTCGACTCTGTTTTTTTTCAAATAGTAATTATAGATAAGCATAAATACATACACGATTCATCTGAAGATCATCCTGCTACAACATTTAAATAAAAAAATAATATAAAAATACTTTTACCTATTCCCACTCCGTAACCACGAACTGTGTGATTACACATCAAATCCAAGCAGAGAAAACCACTACTACCAGCTCACTGTAACATAAAGCCACATGAGGTCAATACAGATATGTTTCATCAAGAAAATATCTGAAAATGTTTAAGCTATAGTACAAATGGATTGCAAAAAACATGAAAATAGAACTACTACTAACAATTCACTGTAACATAAAGCCAAGTCATGACTTTTACTATTAGAAAAATCATGTTTACAGTATCACCCTTTTATTGGACTGAATTTTGATGGACTTGGAAATTATTCATTTTTTTTTTACATATCTTAAAATGACATGAAATGTGCTTGTGGCTGTACCAACGGTACTCTATGACTACTCATCGACACCTTGCGACCATACCAGTGACACTCTATGGTTACTTACCGAGACTAACTAGTTTATTATGGGTATTAAATCAGTAATTTTCTTGGATTGGAAGGATAACCACCGATATCATATTTTAAAAAAGTAAATATGAATTATTCAACGAAAGTGTTTGCACACAGTAAAATCATCGTTCCGTTGAATGCTGAAACGGAGAAATAGCTCCACTTTGAAACAAGCATTAATGGGAATCTTATTGGAAATGTATATTAACGTTGCCATGACAGTGAGGAGTTAAGTTCCTTTGGAGTACCCAAGAATTTCAATCGTGTAAATGGTGGATGTGCGAGAGTTACATTACCAGAGAAGTTAGTGCTGAAAGAAAATGCAAACGTAAAAATAATCGTCGATGATCGGGGACAACTCCTTGCTACTGTTGCTGGTAACACATTACCTTTTGATACATCCTATCCTCATCTATTCCCGTATTAGCATTTTAAAGAAGACAAGAAGAAAACAGGCATACTCCTGCACTAATTTCATTCATCATATCTTGTCTATGTGCCAAAACTGTTATCTGTGTAAAAATAATATGACAATAGACAGTGAAATTGCAGGCAAAATAAAAAGGACATTGGCAGACAATATCATCAATGAATATAAAGATGAATTGATGGAAAGTGAAGCACAAGTGAACGTTATTACTACTATTGACCATATAGTCAATGAACCCAATAATACCAACTCGAAGTGCATATTGAACCAGTAGGTGACACCTCAGTAAAAATTTTGTACGACTCAAAATGGATTAATGATTATTCTACTGGTGATGAACTAAGAGAAGAGAGCAACTTTAGTGTCAAGAGAGAATATGATGAATTATTTTATGGAACAGATTCAAAATGTCCAAACTTGTTCAATGATTCTAATAATGTATAATAATATATTTAACATATTTTTATATTAATATTCTACATGTTGTTATTTCATTATAAATATCTTATGCATTACTTTGTTAAGTGTTCAATAGTTTTAGGGTATGATAGCGCATCAAACGCTTAGAATGTCAATTAAAAAGTTGGAAATAAATGAAAAACATTTTTTTTAAATATAGATACTGCTAGCAGGCTCATAGGGGTTATATTAGGAACTTAGATAGGTTAAGAGAACTTATATCAAAGTCTGAGCATATACCAATATGAAAAAAATTTGAAATGAAATTATCAAACACAGGGGGCATAGTGAGAGACGACACCTTTTCACTACCTTAACTGCTGCCATCTTTACACTTATAGTTATAGATGACACTTTACACCTTTAGTTATAGATGGCTGCACACTCGCTCAGACACATGGGTATAGTGAGAGAGACATGCATACAGTTAGCCTTATTTAAGTTCACTTTTTTCTAAGAAAATAAAAAAGGTGCTACTTCAGTTCTGACTTTTCCCAAAGACATAAAAAAATTTAAAGCTCTGTTCTAAATTTTTCTGTAGAAGATAGGAAAAGTTATACTATGACTGTGAATATTTTCCATGAAGATAAAAAGTTCCACTTTAATTCTAAATTTTCTCAACGAAGTGAAGAAAAATTCAAGTTCTCTTCCGAATTTTCTCTATGAAGAAGAAATAAGTTACAGATCAATTCTATTTTTTCCAGAGAAAATAAAAAGGTTCCACATCAGTTCAGATTTTTCTCAAAGAGATGAAAAAATTTTAAGTTCAGTTCCAAATCTTTTGTAGAAGATAGAAAAGGTTATACTTTGATCGTGAATATTTCGCCATGAAGATAAGGAGCTCTACTTTAATTCTGAGTTTTCCCAAAGAAGTGCAAAAATGTTTAAGTTCTCTGCTGAATTATCTTAAAGAAGAGAAAAAAGTTAGCTGAATTCTGTATTTTACCAATGAAGAGTTACAGTGCAATCCTAATTTATCCAAAGAAAATAAAAAAGCTTTCACTTCGGTTCATAATTCACCCAAAGACATAAAAAAATTTAAAGTTCCTTTCTAAATTTTTCCTTAGAAGATAGGACAAGTTATACTATGATTGTGAATGATTTCCATGAAGATAAAAAGTCCCACCTCAATTTTAAATTTTCTCAACGAAGTGAAGAAAAGTTCAAGTTCTCTTCTGAATATTCGCAATGAAAAAGAAATAAGTTACAGTTTAATCCTAATTTTATTAAAGAAAATAAAAAGCTTCCACTGCGGTTCATAGTTTCCCAAAGACATAAAAAATTTGAAGTTCAGTTCTAAATTTTTCCTTAGAAGATAGGACAAGTTATACTATGATTGTGTATATTTTCCATGAAGATAAGAAGTTCCACCTTAATTCTAAATTTTCTCAACTAAGTGAAGAAAAGTTCAAGTTCTCTTCTGAATTTTCTCAATGAAAAAGAAATATGTTTACAGATCAATTCTAATTGTTTCCAAAGAAAATAAAAAGGTTCCACTTCAGCTCAGATTTTTCTCAAAGAGAGGAAAAAAATTAAAGTTATGTTCCAAATTCTTCGTAAAAGATAGAAAAAGTTATACTTTGATCGTGAGTATTAGCCATGTAGATAAGGAGCTCCACTTTAATTCTGAAATTTATCGAAGAAGTGTACAAATGTTCAAGTTATCTTCTGAATTTTCTTAAAGAAGAGAAAAAGTTAGCTCAATTCTGAATTTTATCAAAGAAGAGTTACACTTCAATTCTAATTTTTCAAAAAAAAAATGAAAAAAAGCTGCCACTTCAGTTCTTATTTTCCCAAAGACATTAAAAATTGAAAGTTCTGTTCTAAATTTTTCCGTAGAAGATAGAAAAAGTTATACTATGGTTGTGAATATTTTCTATGAAGATAAAAAGTTTTACTTTAATTCTGAATTTTCTCAACGAAGTTAAGAAAAGTTCAAGTTCTCTTCTGAATTTTCTCAATGAAAAAGAAATTAGTTACAGATCAATTCTAATTTATTCCAAGAAAATAAAAAGGTTACACTTCACTTCTGATTTTTATCAAAGAGATGAAAAAATTCAAAGTTCTTTTCTAAATTTTACTGTAAAATATAGAAAAATTTATACTATGATTGTGAATATTCTCCATGAAGATAAAAAGTTCTTAGCAAAAATGTTCAATTTCTCTTGGGAATTTTCTTAAAGTAGAGAAAAAGTTAGCTCAATTCTCAATTTTACCAAAGAAGAGTTACAGTTCAATTCTAATTTTTCCAATTAATTTAGACTAAGTTACGTGTATTCGTGTCTGTATTAATTACACATCATCCCTTAAACTCGAAGCGTAGATAAATTGTGATATAACAGTTACGTAAACTCATTGCTGAAATTTCCTGGGATATTAGTTGCCTCACACTCCCGTTAGTATGTCTAACCGTTGATTGACCTAGAAAGAGGTATGTAATCTTGTTCGTTCCAGTTGTTATCGCAGTATCTTCTGGGCCCCTCCTACTATTTTAATACCAATAGATATATCAAAAGAATTGGCTTATCATGCTGATTAAAAAAATGTACGTTTCATTAAGTTTGGTCTTACCCATCAAAAGTTACGAGCCTGAGAAAATTTATCTGATTTTCGAAAAAGGGGAAAGATCCTCTAGAAGTCATAGAATTAAAAAAAAAATCAACCATCAGATTCAGCGTATAAAAGAACCCTACTGTAGAGGTTTTAAGCTCATATCTGCAGAAATGCGGAATTTTGTTATTTTTGCCAGAAGAAAGATCACGGATGAGTGTTCATTTCCTTTTTCCAGGGGTGATCATATCAAACCAGTGGGCCTAGAATTTCGGTAGAACGCTCATTCTAACGGAAATGAAAAGTTTTCTAGTGCCCTTTTTAAATGACCAAAAAAACTGGAGGCCAACTAGGCCCCTCCCACGCCACTTTTTTCTCAAAACCGTCCGATCAAAATTTTAAGACGGCTATTTTGTTACGCATAGATGAAAGGCTAAATAGCTACGTCTTTGGAGACAAAAGACCCCCCCTACAGTCCCTGGGGAAAGGTTTTTAAGTTATAAAATTTGCCCATTGTTTACGTATTGTGTTTGTTATTGAAAAGTATGCATACATTTTTCGGGTGGGGAGGGGAGGATGAATTTTCAGCTGAGAGGATTTTGCTTTGGTAAAGTTTTCCATGAAGTTTCCATGGGGTAAACTTTTGAGGGAAAATTTTACACTGGGCGAATTTACCAGAATTCCTATATGAAATTTCTTTATATGCCTTGTTTTCTCTTTACCGATTCAATTTTACGCATGGAGATGTTAAAGGTAATTGTCGGGGATAAATTTTCTCCACGATTGTACAGAGGATATTTCTGTGGGGAGGGGGACTTTTCCGTGAAGGTGGAGCCAGATGTCCTGGCATTATTTAAAAATGATCAGAAATTAAATAAAAAAAGAAATTTTTTCAACTGAAAGTGTGGAGCAACATGAAACCTTAAAACGAACAGAAATTATTAAGCATATGAGGGGGGCTGCCCCCTCCTTAACACCTCACTTTTCACGCTAAAGTTTAAATTTTGTCCCAATTCTGTAAAAATGACTCCTGAAACACAAGGGTCGTTTAATTAGAACAATAAGTAACTTCTTTGACAGTGCCGAAAAACTTTAGCGTGAAGAGCGAGGTGTTGAGGAGTGGACAATCCCTCCCATATATTTAATATTCTCTGTTCTTTTTAAGTTTTAATATTGCTCCTTACTTTCAGTTGAAAAATTGTTTTTCATTTAATGAATGGAAGGCAATGGAAAAACTATGTCAATTAGAGTAAAAGTATATAAAAATGGAAGAAGTAAGTAATTACAAAAAGTACACAAAACAATAGCCTACTTATAAAAACTAAAATATAAACTCTCAGCATTTTGTTCTGTTGAGCAATGCCAAAGCGTTGGACGGATATTTTTTAATAATATCGATAATTTTGAACTTGTCAATCAAACACCAAAAAATTTAATGCCTTAAGACTCAGTGTACATAAAAAGTAACACATTATCAAAATAGCTTCTTCAAAGTAAAATATTAAAACTAAGATTAAGAAAATCAAATAAAAAATTTTACTCAATATTTTTAATCTAATTTTGAATACAAAAAAAATAATATATTTGTTAAATATATTTGACACCTTTATACCTCATAATTAAAAGAAACTAAATCTCTTTCAAAGTGACAACTAGATAAATACAGTCACTCCCGGAAAAAATGATACTAAAACACAAAAAAGTATCCGTTCAGGGAGAAAATACAGAAATTCCTAGTATTCCGTTCAGGGAAAACATTTCTGATTATAGTGGCTTCATATATTAGATCATGGATAGTCTTCCAATGAAAGCAAAATTTGACGGCATATTTTTTTTACCGAAATCGTCCCTTATTAAGTTGTTTTCCTTGTGTTTTCTATAATAATATGAACTTTCTTGTGTACTAATAACTGCATTAATTAATAATAAACAAAAAATACTTAGGATAACCATGAAAAGCTGATTCTTTTGTTGAACGTTATCAATAGTTAGGCTCTTACACTTTCGTTATTGACAAGGATCGTTATTTACTTACCATTCATTACTATGAAGAATGTGTTGTTTTTTTTGTTACTCCAACCAAATCATATAGAAAAAATGTTTGTGGAAAACTGGAAAAGGGTCAATCAGCCTCAAATTAGAACTTATATATTCCTTATTAAAGGTTAAAATCTATTGGCAGTCATCCAACAATGGGGCAACCCATATTTTTTCCATGATTCTTCCCTATTCTGCTCTCTTTTCTTTGGTTTCCTTATAATTAATTTATAGTCCCAAATTTCCAGGAAGCCATGGCCCCCGACCCCTCTGACAGCGCCCAGGAAACTCAGCATTTTATAATGAGTGTA
The DNA here is from genome assembly GCF_049724085.1 of Artemia sp. Qi Xiang Cuo. NCBI lineage: Eukaryota > Metazoa > Arthropoda > Branchiopoda > Anostraca > Artemiidae > Artemia > Artemia sp. Qi Xiang Cuo. The sequence goes on from NC_142812.1 coordinate 56,875,166, forward strand.
TTAGAAAACCGAATTGCAAAAGTATTAAGCCCTCATGTATTTGCAGTTTTTTCCGAGAAGAATATGTACGGGTGTTTATTTGTTTGTTTTCTCAGGAGTGATGCTATCAAATCAATGATTCTAGAAAATCAAGAAAAGGCTCATTCGAACGGCAATTAAAAGGTATAGGGCATGTTTAAAGCAGCAAAAAAGATTGCAACTCCATAAAGCGGTGTTAGTAGGAATGACCTAATGACTCCCGTACGAACACCGCGCTGCCATCTACAGGTGAGTCTAACGGGACCTAGCCCCATAGACAATGTTATTGATCCACGAAGGGGAGAGAATTTCTGAGAAATTGATTTGCATAATCGAGGGGAATTATTGATCCACAAAAGGGGAATTTATTTGTTGTTTCTAAGCGGAATTATTGATCCATGAAAGGGGAATTTATTTGTTTTTTCTAAGAGGAATTATTGATGCACTAACGGAATTAGAAATGACATCACTTGTTTTCTAGGAATTAAACGGGACTCTAAAGAGATAGAAATTCTATTTTTAAATACGGCTTCTCTGATCTTTATGTCAGAGAGATACATTGATATTCTATCAAAGCCATAATAGTGTAGCCAGGAACACCTTCGAGATGAAGACATATTGAATATATTTTACGCGGGAAAGGGTTTCCTAGGAATTTCAAATGCGACAGCACAGGGATGCCGAAACAAAGGAACACGCAGAAATTACTTTTAAGGGATATTTTGGGTGAAACAGTTTGAGGACATTTTAGAAGATGATTAAGGTGAAGAATTTTGAGACATTTTAGAAGATTATTTGGGCAAAACAGTTTGAGACATTTTAGAAGATGATTTTAGAAGACGATTTAGAAGATGATTTGGGTTGAAACTCTGTGGTCGTTATAATACACAAGTTCCATTTGAACAGTGCTGCAAGGTCCCCTACCCCAACCCCAAAGGGCCCCCGGCACCCCCAAAGGGCGCTCGAGCTTCTCAGGCCCCCGGGCCCCCAAATATCCCCCGAACCCCCAAAAGCCCCTCGGGTCCCCAAAGTGCCCCGGGCCCCAAAACACCCCCCAGGTCCTTCCCTTCCTCCCTCCCTTTTTGAATTTTTTTTTAAGTTTTTTCGGACTGAATTTTTTTAGACTTAGAAATTACCCAACATTTTTCCGGTTTTTTCTTTAACCCATTGGCATATGATTTTTAGCTTAGAGGCTTAGGTTAGTTTTATTTAAAGTTGAAGTTTTGCTTAGTTATAGTTAAGAGTTTAAAGTTTTACCTTAGAGTCTTAGCTTAGAGTTTTAGTTAGAGTTCTAGTTTAGTTTTAGTTAAGAGTTTTAGCTTAGAATTTTAGCCTAGAGTCTTAGCTTATAGTTTTAGTTAAACTTCTAGTTTAGTTTTAGTTAATCAATCAATCAATCATTTATTACCCACAACTAACAAAAAGTAGTACAAGTGGAGTAAATAATAATAGAAAAGAAAAACAAAACAAAAAAAAACTCAGCAAACACTAGCAATTAAATTAAACTACGAAACGAACTGTAAAAGACCGTGGTCAGGGCCAAATTTACAAAATGCATCTGCAGAAAGCTTTGTGTGTAGGTCACCGAGCTTTTGAGTTACATCCGTAACATAAAAATTATTAACTAGATACTGATTTCTAGTCCATGGCGGCAGAGAAAGAAGAAATTTGCAAAATTTGAAATAAGTAACTTTAATCTTTTTTAAATCCTTTAGCTTAAGAACAGAATGAACACCCGAAAAATAAAGCAAAGAATGATCAGAAAAAGTCAAGAATAAGCGCCCAAGAGCTCTTCTGTTATGTTTCCCACGGTTTTCTACAATTTTTGAATAACTGAACTGAATTTTGCTTACTGAATCAGTAACAATCTGTTTACGAAAAAGAGCTAGAGAATTAGAAACAGTAATAGCAAGCCACCGAAGGGAAGAGACAGAAAGTACAGAAAATTCATTACAAGATAAGAATTCAGACTTGTCAAGATTCAGGGATAGACCAATATTTAGGAAAGACTGAGAAACTAAGGAAACCATTGCAGAAAGAGCAGACTTAGTACGACTAATCAAAAGAATGTCATCAGCATAGGCAATGTAAGAAACATCAGTAGAACCAGAAAAATAAGTGCCTGAGATCTTTTCCAGAACAGTAGAAATAAAAATTTTGAACAGGGTTGGTGATAAAACACCTCCCTGCCTAACACCACGAAGCAATTTAATAGTTGTTTCTGGAGAAGATTTCAGGTGGAGGTAAGAATTAGAATACCAAAACCGTAGAAGGTAAATAACTGAAAAATTAACACCAGAAGAAGCCAAAGAACAGAAAAGCTGGTTATGAACAACAGAATCAAAAGCTTTTGAAAGATCAAGTGTACAGAGATATACACCTTTACCCTTAGAAGAATTAGAAAGTAGAATAGAAGAAAGGACACGATGAGCATGTTGGCACCCCACACCAGGTCTGAAACCAAGTTGATTTTCACCAAAGAAAGCAATATTTCGAGTTAAATTAGGTAAAAGAATATACTCGAAGACCTTGCTAATATTGCAAGAAACAGAAACTGGACGGTAAGATGAGCAATCTGTTGGCGGTTTACCTCTTTTTAAAATTGAAGTCACGCTGCCACACAAAAAACTTTCCGGGACGACAGAAGATGCCAAGCACATTTGAAACAAAAGCGCAAGATGTGACACAAGTTCAGCAAATTGGGGAGTTAGATGCATTTTAGAGATACCATCAGCATCAATAGATTTCGACTTAAGATGATTCAAAGCATTCAAAACTTCACAGCGCGATATAGGCAAAACAAAGCGCTGACTTAGAAATATAGGGACAATTTTAACAAACGCTTCACCAAACTTTTTATGAACAGAATAATTCAAAACGGAGAAAATCTTCGAATAATATGCATGCCAAGAACTTGGTGGAATATCAACACTACTTACATTAGAATCGTCTGTTTTACTTGAATTAATTACATTCCTCCAATCCTTAGGCGAAGATGGAAAATCAAGCCCTCGGTATCGGACACTTTTTAGATACTTCTTAAATTCTAATTTAGTTTTCTGTTTAATAAGAAAAACATTACCGGACCTAGGCCGACCACAATCTGTCCAAATTTTTTAGCCAAAATTTAGCTTTATTTTTACAGGCCTTAAGGTTAGGGTCAAGTGACCAAAGAGGCTTTTGAGTATTTTTTTGGATTCGCTTAACTGGGACAGAAATTTTTTTCAGCTTCTTTCATAGCAGAGAGGATAGAATGATAATATCGGTCTATTTCATATTTAGCATAAATAAAATTCTGACTACACTGCAAAAGCTGATAAGGAACATAAATCGTACTTAAAAGTGAAGCCAAAGTTATAAGATAAACAGAAAAATTCGCATCATTCCAAACAGGCTTTTAAAACCATTTAGAACGTACACCACGACTCTTAGACATACTCCCAGAACAAACAACAGACTTTGATAAACAAAAAGACAGCGGAAGGTGATCAAGATCATTCTCGTCAAAATGAACCGTAACTGGCGAACAGACAAGAGCTGCAGAACAAATAACGTGATCAATGTCTGATTTACTACCTGAATGGTGAATATACGTATAATCATGGGACTTCCTAACAATTTTATTAGCCGGGAGAGAATCAAAAAGCTGAATATTCTTTACATTGTCAGAAGCAAGATCGGTAGTAAAATCACCAGCAATAACAAAATGCAACTCCCTATCCGATATCTTTTGAATTAAAGTTTTAAGACCATTACAAGCACAAGAGAAATTCTGAAGTGAACGAAAAGAACGATCATTATATGGCAGATACACATTAATTAATACAACATTACCAAGACGCACCGCAAGAAAAGTGTCATCTGATTGGAAAAGCACAGGACTCGCACCAGAAATATTTTTCTTAAAAACACATGCTAAGCCGCCAGAAGGGCGGCCAAGCGTAACTTTAGCTGGACGCACAAAAACAACGTGATCACTGCTTCGTCTCAGAAAATTTTCGCTAAAGGCAGTCAGTAAATGTTCTTGGAGACAAACAACGTCGTAATGAACATACAGATCATCAATCAAAAAGTCCTTACCTCTCGTTCCATTAATATTAAATGAGACTATACTTATGTCCGGATTCATTTCTGAGAATAGACCTTATCAGTGATCTTCTTAATCACAGGGCATCGTAGGCTGTAAGAAGGATGAGATCCTCCACAATTGGCACATTAAGGAGATTTCGTACAACGATCAGTAATCGTAGACAAATGAGGTCCAGTACAATAAATACACTTGGGAGTTCTACTAGTGCATGCACTTTCCAAGTGTCCAGGGGAATGACACTTGAAGCACCACTGTCGCACTTGCTTGAACTCGTAAGCATAGACGTTTTCATACCCAATCTTCACACCGTTTCACAGAAATGATCCTTTAGTAATCGCGTCTGCAAATTCAAGCTTAACCGATTTGCTTGTTCCAAATCGACTAGACCCGATTATACCAAACTGGTTCCGTAGCATTTCAAGGTCAAAATCAGACGGGACTTCTCGAATAACACCAGTGTGTTTTTTAGATAAGCTGCAGATTTCTCAATATTCACCGTCCACCGCTTTTTAGTCGCTTGCACTCTAGACACCAGCTGATGTCCAGAAATTGAATCTATTACTGATTTTCGCTTTAGCGGGTCACCAAGCTCAGGTGGGGGATCGGAGATCAAAATTGTAGTATGCGTATCACACGCAGCAGGTTGGCTAATCACAGGTATTTGAGGAAAGTTCAGATTGTACGAATCAATCTTGGCAGAAACTAGCGAAATCGCTTGTTCAAGGCTCGTAAGCTTGGATGTGACGTGTGTAAACGCTTTAGCAGAGATAACAGGGACTTCTGTTGGTCTTTTGATGACAAAACAAGGGAGCTGTTTTCCATCGGCATCACATTTCTTCATAAAGTCTATAATATCTTGCTGGTGACTAAGAATTGTATTAGTGCCCCTTCTGACAGGGGGATCATTTTCATTCACAAAACTCCATAGCTTTGCCTTCTCTGACTTAACAGTTTCCAAATCTTTAAAAAAGTCCACTCCTTTCCGTAAAATAACGGCTTCATCAACAACACTTAAATTTTCAAAAACAAAGTTTAACAGCGGTGAATACAAAAGCTCGGAAACGCTCATCTCGTTATAAATTCACTTCAAAAATAATTTAAACCAACACACGCGAAGTACACGTGATGGTCACGCGACGAGCACTGAATGATAGTAAATTAAGTTCATTAAAGATAAACTTGCCACACAGGTTTGTTTATAATCCAGGAGAAGGCTATTTTTTCGCCTGCATTGGTATAATCCTTTGCAATAGGTTTGAATCCAAAACAGGTCTTTTCTCCATGAACTCTGAATGAACACTGAGTTTTAAGAGTTTTAGCTTAGAGTTTTAGCCTAGAGTCTTAGCTTAGAGTTTTATCCTAGAGTCTTAGCTTAGAGTTTTAGTTAGAGTTGAAGTTTAGTTTAGTTATAGTTAAGAGTTTAGAGTTTGGGCTTAGAGTCTTAGCTTAGAGTTTTCGTTAGAGTTCTAATTTAGGTTAGTTTTAGTTAAGAGTTGAGAGTTTTAGCTTAGAGTCTTAGCTTAGAGTTTTCGTTAGAGTTTTAGTTTAGTTTAGTTTTAGTTTAGAGTTTTACCTTAGAGTCTTAGCTTAGAGTTTTCGTTAGAGTTGAAGTTTAGTTTAGTTATAGTTAAGAGTTTATTGTTTTAGCCTAGAGTCTTAGCTTAGAGTTTTTGTTAGAGTTCTAGTTTAGTTTAGTTTTAGTTAATAGTTTAGAGTTTTACCATAGAGTCTTAGCTTAGAGTTTTAGTTAGAGTTGAAGTTTAGTTTAGTTATAGTTAAGAGTTTGGAGTTTTAGCTTAGAGTCTTAGCTTAGAGTTTTTGTTGAAGTTCTAGTTTAGTTTAGTTTTAGTTAAGAGTTTAGAGTTTTACCTTAGAGTCTTAGCTTCGAGTTTTTGTTATAGTACTAGTTTAGTTTAGTTTTAGTTAAGAGGTTGGAGTTTTACCTTAGATTCTTAGCTTATAGTTTTAGTTAGAGTTGAAGTTTAGTTTAGTTTTAGTTAAGAGTTTATATTTTTATATTATAATCTTAGCTTATAGTTTTTGTTAGAGTTCTAGTTTAGTTTAGTTATAGTTAAGAGTTTGGAGTTTTTAGCTTAGAGTCTTAGCTTAGAGTTTTTGTTGAAGTTCTAGTTTAGTTTAGTTTTAGTTAAGAGTTTAGAGTTTTATCTTAGAATCATAGCTTAGAGTTTTAGTTAAAGTTGTAGTTTAGTTAAGTTTTAGTTAAGAGTTTAGATTTTTAGCCTAGAGTGTTAGCTTAGAGCTTTAGTTAGAGTTGAAGTTTAGTTTAGTTATAGTTAAGAGTTTAGAGTTTTTAGCTTAGATTATTAGCTTAGAGTTTTTGTTAGAGTTGAAGTTAAGTTTAGTTATAGTTAAGAGTTGAGAGTTTTAACCTATAGTCTTAGCATAGAGTTTAGTTAGAGTTGAAGTTTAGTTTAGCTATAGTTATGGGTTTAGAGTTTAGCTTAGAGTCTTAGCTTAGAGTTTTTAGTTAGAGTTCTAGTTTAGCTTAGTTTTAGTTTATAGTTTTAGCTTAGAGTCTTAGCTTAGAGTTTTAGTTAGAGTTGAAAATGAGTTTAGTTATATTTATGGGTTTAGAGTTTAGCTTAGAGTCTTAGCTTAGTGTTTTTAGTTAGAGTTCTAGTTTAGCTTAGTTTTAGTTTATGATTTTAGCTTGGAGTCTTAGCTTAGAGTTTTAGTTAGAGTTGAAGTTTAGTTTAGTTATAGTTAAGAGTTTAGAGTTTTAGCCTAGAGTCATAGCTTAGAGTTTTAGTAAGAGTTCTAGTTTAATTTAGTTTTAGTTAAGAATTTAGATTCTTATCCATAGAGTCTTAGCTTAGGGTTTAGTTAGAGTTCTACTTTAGTTTAGTTACAGTTTAGAGTTTTTAGCTTAGAGTCTTAGCCTAGGGTTTTTGTTGGAGTTCTAGTTTAGTTTAGTTTTAGTTAATAGTTTAGAGTTTTACCTTAGAGTCTTAGCTTAGAGTTTTAGTTAGAGTTGAAGTTTAGTTTAGTTATAGTTAAGAGTTTGGAGTTTTAGCTTAGAGTCTTAGCTTAGAGTTTTTGTTGAAGTTCTAGTTTAGTTTAGTTTTAGTTAAGAGTTTAGAGTTTTACCTTAGAGTCCTAGCTTAGAGTTTTTGTTAGAGTTCTAGTTTAGTTTAGTTATAGTTAAGAGTTTCGAGTTTTACCTTAGAGCCTTAGCTTAGAGTTTTAGTTAGAGTTGAAGTTTACTTTAGTTTTAGTTAAGAGTTTAGAGATTTAGCATAGAATATTATCTTAGAGTTTTTGTTATAGTTCTAGTTTAGTTTAGTTTTAGTTAAGAGTTTGGAGTTTTACCTTAGAGTCTTAGCTTAGAGTTTATGTTGAAGTTCTAGTTTAGTTTAGTTTTAGTCAAGAGTTTAGAGTTTTAGCTTAGAGTCTTATCTTAGAGTTTTAGTTAAAATTGAAGTTTATTTAAGTTTTAGTTAAGAGTTTAGATTTTTAGCCTAGAGTCTTAGCTTAGAGCTTTAGTTAGAGCTGAAGTTTAGTTTAGTTACAGTTCAGAGTTTAGAGTTTGTAGCTTAGAGTCTAAGCTTAGAGTTTTAGTTAGAGTTGAAGTTTAGTTTAGTTATAGTTAAGAGTTTAGAGTTTTAGCATAGAGTCTTAGCATAGACTTTAGTTAGAGTTGGTTTAGTTTAGCTATAGTTAAGGGTTTGGAGTTTTAGCTTAGAGTCTTTGCTTAGAGTTTTAGTTAGAGTTCTAGTTTAGCTTAGTTTTAGTTTATAGTTTAGCTTAGAGTCTTAGCTTAGAGTTTTAGTTAGAGTTGAAAATGAGTTTAGTTATATTTATGGGTTTAGAGTTTAGCTTAGAGTCTTAGCTTAGTGTTTTTAGTTAGAGTTCTAGTTTAGCTTAGTTTTAGTTTATGATTTTAGCTTGGAGTCTTAGCTTAGAGTTTTAGTTAGAGTTGAAGTTTAGTTTAGTTATAGTTAAGAGTTTAGAGTTTTAGCCTAGAGTCATAGCTTAGAGTTTTAGTAAGAGTTCTAGTTTAATTTAGTTTTAGTTAAGAATTTAGATTCTTATCCATAGAGTTTTAGCTTAGGGTTTAGTTAGAGTTCTACTTTAGTTTAGTTTCAGTTTAGAGTTTTAGCCTAGAATCTTTAGAGCTGAAGTTTAGTTTAGTTATAGTTAAGAGTTTAGAGTTTTAGCTTAGAGTTTTAGCTTATAGTCTTAGCTTAGAGTTTTAGCTTAGAGTCTTAGCTTAGAGTTTTTGTTAGAGTTCTAGTTTAGTTTCAGTTAAGAGTTTAGAGTTTTACATTAGAGTCTTAGCTTAGAGTTTTTGTTAGAGTTCTAGTTTAGTCTAGTTTTAGTTTAGAGTTTTACCTTAGAGTCTTAGCTTAGAGTTTTTGTTAGAGTTCCCAGTTTAGTTTAGTTTTAGTTAAGAGTTTAGAGTTTTTAGCTTAGAGTCTTAGCTTAGAGTTTTTGTTGAAGTTCTACTTTAGTTTAGTTTTAGTCAAGAGTTAAGAGTTTTAGCTTAGAGTCTTAGCTTAGAGTTTTAGCTAGGGTTGAAGTTTAGTTTAGTAATAGTTAAGAGCTTAGAGTTTTAGCTTAGAGTTTTAACTTAGAGTTTTTTTTAGAGTTCTAGTTTAGTTTTAGTTAAGAGTTGAAACTTTTACCTTAGATTCTTAACTTAGAGTTTTAGTTAGAGTTGAAGTTTAGTTTAGTTATATTTATGAATTTATATTTTTAGTTTTGAGTCTGAGCCTAGAGTTTTAGTAAAAGCCGATGTTTAGTTAAGTTTCCGTGAAGAGCTGAAAGTTTTAGCCTAGAGTCATAACTTGGTTCTTTCGTCAGAGTTGAAGTTTAGTTTAGTTTTAGTTAAGAGTTTATAGTTTTTAGATAAGGGTCTTATATTATATCTTTATTTAGATTTGAAGTTTAGTTTAGTTTTAGTTAAGGGTTTATAGTTTAGCTTAGAGTCTTAGCTTAGAGTTTTTAGTTAGAGTTTTAGTTTAGCTTAGTTTTAGTTTATAGTTTTAGTTTGGAGTCTTAGCTTAGAGTTTTAGTTAGAGTTGTAGTTTAGTTTAGTTGTAGTTAAGAGTTTAGAGTTTTAGCCTAGAGTCATAGCTTAGAGTTTTAGTTAGAGTTCTAGTATATTTTAGTTTTAGTTAAGAGTTTAGAGTTTTAGCCATAGAGTCTTAGCTTAGGGTTTAGTTAGAGTTCTACTTTAGTTTAGTTTTAGTTTAGAGTTTTAGCCTAGTATCTGAGCTTAGAGTTTAAGTTAGAGTTGAAGTTTAGTTTAGTTATAGTTAAGAGTTTAGAGTTTTAGCTTAGAGTCTTAGCTTAAAGTTTTAGCTTAGACTCTTAACTTAGAGTTTTTATTAGAGTTCTAGTTTAGTTTAGTTTTAGTTAAGAGTTTTGAGTTTTAGCTTAGAGTTTTAGTTAGAGTTATAGTTTAGTTTAGTTTTAGTTTAGAGTTTTACTTTAGAGTCTTAGCTTAGAGTTTTAGTTAGAATTGAAGTTTAGTTTAGTTATAGTTAATAGTTAGAGTTTTAGCCTAGCGTCTTAGCTTAGAGTTTTAGTTAGAGTTCTAGTTTAGTTTAGTTTTAGTTAAGAGTTTTAGCCTAGAGTCTTAGCTTAGAGTTTAGTTAGAGTTGAAGTTTAGTTTTAGTTAAGAGTTTAGAGTTTAAGTTTAGAGTCTTAGCTTAGAGTTTTAGTTAGAGTTATACTTTAGTTTTAGCTTGGAGTCTTAGCTTAGAGTTCTAGTTTAGTTTAGTTCTAGTTAAGAGTTTAGACTTTTACCTTAGAGTCTTAGCTTAGAGTTCTAGTTAGAATTCTAGTTTAGTTTAGTTTTAGTTAAGAGTTTAGAGTTTTACCTTAGAGTCATAGCTTAGAATTTTAGTTAGGGTTGAAGTTTCGTTTAGTTATATTTAAGAGTTTAGAGTTTTACCTTAGAGTCCTAGCGTAGAGTTTTAGTTAGAGTTCTAGTTTAGTTTAGTTTTAGTTAAGAGTTTAGAGTTTTACCTTAGAGTCATAGCTTAGAGTTTTAGTTGGGTTGAAGTTTAGTTTAGTTATAGTTAAGAGTTTAGAGTTTTGGCTTAGAGTCTTAGCTTAGAGATTTCGTTAGAGTTCTAATTTAGTTTAGTTTTAGTTAAGAGTTTAGAGTTTTATCTTAGAACCTTAGCTTAGAGTTTTTGTTAGAGTTCTAGTTTAGTTTAGTTTTATTTTAGAGTTTTACCTTAGAGTCTTATCTTAGAGTTGTCGTTAGAGTTCTAGTTTAGTTAAATTTTAGTTAAGAGTTTTAGCTTAGGGTCTTAGCGTGGAGTTTTTGTTAGAGTTCTAGTTTAGTTTAGTTTTAGTTAGCAGTTTAGAGTTTTACCTTAGAGTCTTAGCTTAGAGTTTTAATTAGAGTTGAAGTTTAGTTTAGTTATAGTTAAGAGTTTGGAGTTTTAGCTTAGATTCTTAGCTTAGAGTTTTTGTTAGAGTTGAAGTTTAGTTTAGTTATAGTTAAGAGTTTGGAGTTTAACTTAGAGTCTTAGCTTAGAGTTTTTGTTGAAGAACTAGTTTAGTTTAGTTTTAGTTAAGAGTTTAGAGTTTTACATTAGAGTCTTAGATTAGAGTTTTTGTTAGAGTTCTAGTTTACTTTAGTTATAATTAAGAGTTTGGAGTTTTACCTTAGAGTCTTAGCTTAGAGTTTTAGTTAGAGTTAAAGTGTACTTTAGTTTTAGTTAAGAGTTTAGAGTTTTAGCTTAGAGTCTTACCTTAGAGTTTTTGTTAGAGTTCTAGTTTAGTTTATTTTTAGTTAAGAGTTTAGAGTTTTTAGCTTAGAGTCTTAGCTTAGAGTTTTTGTTGAAGTTCTAGTGTTAGTTAAGAGTTTAGAGTTTTAGCTTAGAGTCTTAGCTTAGAGTTTTAGCTAGAGTTGAAGTTTAGTTTAGTAATAGTTAAGAGCTTAGAGTTTTGGCTTAGAGATGTAACTTAGAGTTTTTGTTAGAGTTCTAGTTTAGTTTACTTTTAGTTAAGAGTTTAGACTCTTACCTTAGAGTCTTAGCTTAGAGTTTTAGTTAGATTTCTAGTTTTAATTAGAGTTCTAGGTTTTAGCTTAGAGTCTTAGCTTAAAGTTTTAGTTAGAGTTGAAGTTTTGTTTAGTTATAGTTATGTAACTAAACTATGGCTAAAACTCTAAACTCTTAACTATAACTAAACTAAACTAGAATTTTAACTGAAAGTCTAAGCTATGAATCTAGGCTAAAACTCTTAACTCTTAACTATAACTAAACTAAACTTCAACTCTAACTAAAACTCTAAGCTAAGACTCCAAGCTAAAACTATAAACTAAGACTAAGCTAAACTTGAACTCTAACTAAAAACTCTAAGCTAAGACTCTAAGCTAAACTCTAAACCAATAACTATAAGTAAACTAAACTTCAACTCTAACTAAAACTCTAAGCTAAGACACTAAGCTAAAACCTAGAATTCTAACTAAAACTAGAACTCTAACTAAAACTCTAAGCTAAGACTCTAGGCTAAAACTCTAAACTCTTAACTATAACTAAACTATGACTAAAACTCTAAACTCTTAACTAGAATTTTAGCTTAGAGTCTTAGCTTAGAGTTTTTGTTAGAGTTCTAGTTTAGTTTGATTTTAGTTAAGAGTTTGGAGTTTTACCTTAGAGTCTTAGCTTAGAGTTTTAGTTAGAGTTGAAGTCTAGTTCAGTTTTAGTTCAGAGTTTAGAGTTTTACCTTAGAGTCTTAGCTTAGAGTTTTTGTTAGAGTTCTAGTTTAGTCTAATTTTAGTTTATATTTTTAAATTAGAATCTTAGCTTAGAGTTTTTGTTAGAGTTGAAGTTTAGTTGAGTTTTAGTTAAGAGTTTAGATTTTTAGCCTAGAGTCTTAGCGGAGAGTTTTAGTTAGAGTTCTAGTTTAGTTTAGTTTTAGTTAAGAGTTTTAGCCTAGAGTCTTAGCTTAGAGTTTAGTTAGAGTTGAAGTTTAGTTTTAGTTAAGAGTTTAGAGTTTTAGTTTAGAGTCTTAGCTTAGAGTTTTAGTTAGAGTTCTACTTTAGTTAAGTTACAGTTAAGAGTTTGGAGTTTTGCCTTAGAGTCTTAGCTTAGAGTTTTAGTTGGGGTTTTAGTTTAGTTTAGTTTTTGTTAAGAGTTTAGAGTTTTATCTTGAAGTCTTAGCTTAGAGCTTTAGTTAGAGTTCTAGTTTAGTTCAGTTTTAGTTAAGAATTTAGAGTTTTAGCTTAGAGTCTTAGCTTAGAGTTTTAGTTAGAGTTGTAGTTTAGTTTTAGTTAAAAGTTTAGAGTTTTAGCTTGGAGTCATAGCTTAGAATTTTTGTTAGAGTTCAAGTTTAGCTTAGTTTTATTTAAGAGTTTAGAGTTTTACCTTAGAGTCTTAGCAAAGAGTTTTAGTTAGATTTGAGGTTTATTTTAGTTAAACTTGAGAGTTTAGAGTTTTAGCTTAGAGTCATAGCTTAGATTTTTTGTTAGAGTGCAAGATTGGTTTAGTTTTAGTTAAAGTTTTAACTCAGTTTCTCCACGTTTAAGTTAGTTTAGATTAGCTTATCATGAGCGCTCCTGATAAGCTAACCTAACCTAACTTAAACGTGGAGAAACCTAACCTCTAACCTAATCCAATCTAACCTATGGTTTTGGTATTTCTATGTAATAATGTGGACTTTTGTGGTTATGTTAGTTTAGTATTGTCATCAATATCTATTGTCCCCCCTCCTCGACTCGGTTTTAGTTAGAGTTCTAGTTTAGTTCAGTTTTAGCTAAGAATTTAGAGTTTTAGCTTAGAGTCGTAGCTTAGAGTTTTAGTTAGAGTTGAAGTTTAGTTATAGTTAAAAGTTTAGAGTTTTAGCTTGGAGTCATAGCTTAGGGTTTTAGTTAGAGTTCAAGTTTAGCTTAGTTTTAGTTAAGAGTTTAGAGTTTTAGCTTAGAGTCTTAGCTTAGAGTTTTACTTTAGATTCTTAGCTTACAGTTTTTTTAGAGTTCTAGTTTATTTTAATTTTAGTTAAGAGTTTAGAGTTTTAGCTTAGAGTCTTATCTTAGAGTTTTTGTTAGAGTTCTAGTTTAGTTTAGTTATAGTTAAGAGTTTAGAGTTTTAGCTTAGAGGCTTAGCTTAGAGTTTTAGTTAGAGTTGAAGTTTAGTTTGGCTAAATCAGTTAAGAGTTTAGAGTTTTAGCTTAGAGTCTTAGCTTAGAGACTTTAGTTAGAGCTAGCAAGATTAGGTTTAGCTTTTAGTTAAAGTTTTAACTCAGATTTCTCCACAGTTTAAGTTAGGATTAGGTTAGAACTTATCACTGAGCGCTCATGATAAGACTCAACCTAAACCTAAACTCTAAACGTGGAGTAAACCTAACCTCTAACCTAACTCCAATCTAACTTATGGTTTTGGCTATTTCTATATAACTAAATGTGGACTTTTGTGGTTATGTTAGTTTAGTATTGTCATCAATATCTATTGTCCCCACTCCTCGACTCTAGGCTAAAACTCTAAGCTAAAACTCTTAAGTAAAACTAAACTAAACTACAACTCTAACTAAAACTCTAAGCTAAGACTCTAAGCTAAACTCTAAACTCTTAAATATAATCAAACTAAAACTCAACTCTAACTATGACTCTAAACTAGAATCTAGGTCAAAACTCTAAGTTAAAACTCTGAACTAAACGAAGCTAAACTTGAACTCTAGCTAAAGCTCTAGGCTAAAACTCTAAGCTAAAACTCTTAACTAAAACTAAACTAAGACTCTAACTAAAACTCTAAGCTAAGACTCTAAGCTAAAACTCTAAACTCTTAACTATAACTAAACTAAACTTCAACTCTAACTAACACTCTAAGCTAGGAATCTAGGCTAAAACTCTAAGCTAAAACTCTTAACTAAACTAAACTAGAACTCTAGCTAAAACTCTAAGCTATGACTACAAGCTAAAACTCTAAACTGTTAACTATAAATAAACTAAAATTCAACTCTAGGCTAAAACTCTAAGCTAAAACTCTTAACTAAAACTAAACTAAACTACATCTCTAACTAAAACTCTGAGCTATGACTCTAAGCTAAACCTCTAAACTCTTAACTATAATCAAACTACAATTCAACTCTAACTAAAACTCTAAGCTAGGAATCTAGGTTAAAACTCTAAGTTACAACTCTTAACTAAAACAAAACAAAACTTCAACTCTAACGAAAACTCTAAGCTAAGACCTTAATGTAAAACTCTAAACTCTTAACTAAAACTAAGCTAAACTAGAACTCTAACTAAAACTCTAAGATATGACTCTAAGCTAAAACACTAAATTCTTAACTACAACTAAACTAAACTAGAACTCTAACTAAAACTCTAAGCTAAGACTCTAAGGTAAAACTCTAAACTCTTAACTAAAACTAAACTAAACTAGAACTCTAACTAAAACTCTAAGCTATAACTGCAAGCTAAAACTCTAAGGTAAAACTCTAAACTCATATCTAAAACTAAACTAAACTAGAAATCTAACTAAAACTCTAAGCTAAGACTCTAGGCTAAAACTCTAAGCTCTTAACTAAAAATAAACTAAACTAGAACTCTAAATCAAACTCTAAGCTAAGACTCTAAGGTACTACTCTAAACTCTTAGCTAAAACTAAACTAAACTAGAACTCTAACTAAAACTCTAAGCTAAGACTCCAAGATAAAACTCTAAACTCTTAACAAAAACTAAACTAAACTAGAACTCTAAATAAAACTCTAAGCTAAGACACTAAGCTAAGACTTCAACCATAACTAAAACTCTAAGCTAAGACTCTAAACTAGAACTCTAGACTCTTAACTATAACTAAAGTAAACTAGAACTCTAACTAAAACTCTAAGCTAGGACTCCAAGGTAAAACTCTAAACTCATAACTATAACTACACTAGAACTCTAACTAAAACTCTAAGCTAAGACTCCAAGATAAAACTCTAAACTCTTAACTAAAACTAAACTAGAACTCTAACTAAAACTCTAAGCTAAGACTCTAAGGTAAATGTCTAAACTCTTAACTAAAACTAAACTAAACTAAAACTAAGACTCCAAGATAAAACTCTAAACTCTTAACTAAAACTAAACTACAACTCTAGCTAAAACTCTAAGCTAAGACTCTAAGGTAAAATTTTAAACTCTTAACTAAAACTAAACTAAACTAGAACTCTAAGCTAAGACTCCAAGCTAAAACACTAAACTCTTAACTAAAACTAAGCTAAACTACAACTCTAACTAAAACTCTAAGCTATGACTCTAAACTAAAACTCTAAACTGTTAAGTATAACTAAATTTCAACTATAACTAAACTCTAATCTAATACTCTAGGATAAAACTCTAAACTCTTAACTAAAACTAAACTAAACTTCAACTCTAACTAAAACTCTAAGCTAAGACTAAGGTAAAACTCTAAACTAAAACTAAACTAAACTAGAACTCTAACAAAACTCTAAGCTAAGACTCTAGGCTAAAACTCTAAACTCTTAACTAAAACTAAACTAAACTTCAACTCTAACTAAAACTTTAAGCTAAGACTCTAAGGTAAAACTCCAAACTCTTAACTAAAGCTAAACTAAACTAGAACTCTAACTAAAACTCGAAGCTAAAACTCTAAACTCTTAACTATAATTAAACTAAACTTCAACTCCAACTGAAACTCTAAGCTAAGACTCTAAGCTAAAACTCTAAACTCTTAACTAAAAATAAATTAAACTAGAAGTCTAACAAAAACTCTAAGCTAAGACTCTTGGCTAAGATTCTAAGCTTACCTGAAACTAAACTAAACTAAAACTCTAACTAAAACTCTAAGCTAAGACTCTAGGCTAAAACTCTAAACTCTTAACTTCAAAATAGCTTAGATTTTTAGATTTTTAGATTTTTAGTTAGAGTTCTAGTTTAGTTTAGTTTTAGTTAAGAGTTTAGAGGTTTAGCCATAGAGTGTTAGCTTAGGGTTTACTTAGAGTTCTAATTTAGTTTAGTTTTAGGTTAGAGTTTTAGCTTAGAGTCTTAGCTAAGAGGTTTAGTTAGAGTTGAAGTTTAGTTTATTTTTAGTTAAAAGTCTAGAGTTTTACCTTAGAATATTAGCTTAGAGTTTTCGCTTAGTGTCTTAGATTAGAGTTTTTGTTTGAGTTCTAGTTTAGTTTAGTTTTAGTTAATAGTTTGGAGTTTTACCTTAGAGTCTTAGCTTAGAGTTTTAGTTAGAGTTGACGTTTAGTTTAATTTTAGTTCAGAGTTAAGAGTTTTAGCTTAGAGTCTTAGCTTACAGTTTTTGTTAGAGTTCTAGTTTAGTTTAGTTTTAGTTTAGAGTTTTGCCTTAAATTCTTTGCTTAGAGTTTTAGTTAGAGTTCTATTTTAGTTTGGTTTTAGTTAAGAGTTTTAGCCTAGAGTCTTAGCTTAGAATTTAGTTAGAGTTGAAGTTTAGTTTTAGTTAAGAGTTTAGAGTTCTAGTTTAGAGTCTTAGCTTAGAGTTTTAGTTAAAGTTCTACTTTAGTTTAGTTATAGTTAAGAGTTTAGAGTTTTACCTTAGAGTTTTAGTTAGAGTTTTAGTTTAGTTTAGTTTTTGTTAAGAGTTTAGAGTTTTATCTTGGAGTCTTAGCTTAGAATTTTAGTTAGAGTTCTAGTTTAGTTTAGTTTTAGCTAAGAGTTTAGAGTTTTACCTTGGAGTCTTAGCTTTAGTTTTATATAGAGTTTTAGTTATGTTTATTTTTAGTTAAAAACTTAGAGTTTTAGCCTAGAGTCTGAGCTTAGAGTTTTAGTTAGAGTTCTAATTTAGTTTAGTTTTAGTTTAGAATTTAGAGTTTTACCTTAGAGTCTTAGCTTAGAGTTTTAGTTAGAGTTGAAGTTTAGTTATAGTTAATAGTTTAGAGTTTTACCTTGGAGTCGTATCACAGAGTTTGAGTTAGAGTTCTAGTTTATTTCTATCTTTAATAAGAGTTTTGAGTTTTAGTATAGACTGATTACACGATGTTTTATTGACACTCATATTTTAGTTTAGTTATAGTTAAGAGCTTAGAGTATTAGATTATAATCATGTACCGTATGGTTATTTATATCTCTAGTTTAGTTTAGTTTTAGTTAATAGTTTAGAGTCATATCTTAGAGTTTTAGTTGGAGCTCTAGTTTAGCTTAGTTTTAGTTAAGAGTTTAGAGTTTTAGCTTAGAGTCTTAGCTTAGAGTTTTAGTTAGAGTTGACGTTTAGTTTAGTAATAGTTAAGAGTTAAGTGTTTTAGCTTAGAGTCTTAGCTTAGAGCTTTAGTTAGAGTTCATGTTTAGTTTAGTTTTAGTTAAAGTTTTACCTCGGTTTCTCCACGTTTAAGTTAGGTTAGGTTAGCTTATCATGAGCGCGCATGATAAGCTAACCTAACCTAACTTAAACGAGGAAAAACCTAACCTCTAACCTAACCTAATCTAACCGATGGTTTTGGTATTTCTATGTAATAATGTGGACTTTTGTGGTTATGTTAGTTTAGTATTGTCATCAATATCTATTGTCCTCCCTCATCGACTCTAGGCTAAAACTCTAAGCTAAAACTCTTAAGAAAAAATAAACTAGAACTCTAACTAAAACTCTAAGCTAAGACTCTAAGTTAAAACTCTAAAATCTAAACTCTTAACTATGACTAAACTAAACTTCAACTCTAATTAAATCTCTAAGAAGCTAAGACTCTAGGCCAAAACTCTAAGCTAAAACTCTTAACTAAAACTAAACTAAGACTCTTTAACTAAAACTCTAAGATAAGACTCTAAGCTAAAACTCTAAACTCTTAACTATAACTAAACTAAACTTCAACTCTAACTAAATCTCTAAGCTAAGACTCTAGGCTAAAACTCTAAGATAAAACTCTTAACTAAACTAAACTAAACTTAAACTCTAGCTAAAACTCTAAGCTATGACTCTAAGCTAAAACTGTAAACTATTAACTATAAATAAACTAAAATTCAACTCTAGGCTAACACTCTAAGCTAAAACTCTTAACTAAGACTAAACTAAACTACAAATCTAACTAAAACTCTAAGCTAAAACTCTAATCTCTTAACTATAACTAAACTAAACTTCAACTCTAACTAAAGCTCTAAGCTAAAACTCTAGGCTAAAACTCTAAGCTAAAACTCTTAACTAAACTAAACTTAAACTCTAGCTAAAACTCTAAGCTATGACTCTAAGCTAAAACTGTAAACTATTAACTATAAATAAACTAAAATTCAACTCTAGGCTAACACTCTAAGCTAAAACTCTTAACTAAAACTAAACTAAACTTAACCTCTAACTAAAGCTCTAAGCTAAAATTCTAAACTCTTAACTAAACTAAACTAGAACTCTAACTAAAACTCTAAGCTATGACTGCAAGCTAAAACTCTCAACTCTTAACTATAACTAAACTTCAACTCTAACTAAAACTCTAAGCTAAGACTCTAAGGTAAAACTCTAAACTCATAGCTAAAACTAAACTAAACTAGAACTCTAACAAAAACTATAAGCTAAGACTCTAGGCTAAAACTCTAAGCTCTTAACTAAAACTAAACTAAACTAGAACTCTAACTAAAACTCTAAGCTAAGACTCCAATTAAAACTCTAAACTCTTAACTAAAACTAAACTAAACTAGAACTCTAACTAAAACTCTAAGCTAAGACTCTAAGGTAAAACTCTAAACTCTTAACTATAACTAAACTAAACTTCAACCCTAACTAAAACTCTAAGCTATGACTCTAAGGTAAAACTCTAAACTTTTAACTAAAATTAAACTAAACTAGAACTCTAACTAAAACTCTAAGCTAAGACTCTAAGATAAAACTCTAAACTCTTAACTAAAACTATACTAAACTAGAACTCTAACTAAAACTCTAAGCTAAGACTCTGAGATAAAAATCTAAACTCTTAACTAAAACTAGACTAAACTAGAACTCTAGCTAAAACTGTAAGCTAAGACTCTAAGGTAAAAGTCTAAACTCTTAACTAAAACTAAACTAAACTAGAACTCTAAGCTAAGACTCCAAGCTAAAACACTAAACTCTTAACTAAAACTAAACTAAAGTAGAATTCTAACTAAAACTCTAAGCTAAGACTCTAAACTAAAACTCTAAACTCTTAGCTATAACTAAACTTCAACTCTAACTAAACTCTAAGCTAAGATACTATGATAAAACTCTTAACTAAAACTAAACTAAACTACAACTCTAACTAAAACTCTAAGCTAAGACTATAAGCTAAAACTCTAAACTCTTAACTATAACTAAATTAAACTTCAACTCTAACTAAAAATCTAAGCTAAGACTCTAAGGTATAACTCCAAACTCTAAACTAAAAGTAAACTAAACTAGAACCCTAACAAAAACTCTAAGCTAAGACTCTAGGCTAAAACTCTAAACTCTTAACTAAAACTAAACTAAACTTCAACTCTAACTAAAACTTTAAGCTGAGACTCTAAGGTAAAACTCCAAACTCTTAACTATAATTAAACTAAAATAGAACTGTAACAAAAACTCTAAGATAAGACTCTAAGCTAAGACTCTAAGCTAAAACTCTAAACTAAAACTAAACTAAACTAGAAATCTAACTAAAACTCTAAGCTAAAACTCAAAACTCTTAACTATAACTAAACTAAAATTCAACTATAAATAAAACTCTAAGCTAAGAGTCTAGGCTAAAACTCTAGACTAAAACTAAACTAAACTAGAACTCTAACTGAACTCTAAGCTAAGACTATAAGGTAAACTCTAAGTCTTAACTAAAACTAAACTAAGTTAGAACTCTAACTAAACTAGAAATCTAACTAAAACTCTAAGCTAAAACTCTAAACTCTTAACTATAACTAAACTAAACTTCAACTCTAACTAAAGCTCTAAGCTAACACTCTAGGCTAAAACTCTAAACTCTTAACTAAAACTTAACTAAACTACAACTTTAACCAAAACTCTAAGCTCTGACTCTAAGCTAAAACTCTAAATTCTTAACTATTACTAAACTAAACTTTAACTCTAACTAAAACTCTGGGCTAAGACTCTAAGGTAAAACTCTAAACTCTTAACTAAAAGTAAACTAAACTAGAACTCTAACAAAAACTCTAAGTTAAAACTCTAAGCTAAAACTCTAAGCTCTTAACTATTACTAAACTGATCTTCAACTCTATCTAAAACTCTAAGCTAAGACTCTAAGCTAAAACTCTAAACACTTAACTAAAACTAAACTAAAATAGAACTTCAACCAAAACTCTAAGCTAAAAACTCTAAACTCTTAACTAAAACTAAACTAAACTAGAACTCTAAAAAAACTCTAAGCTAAGACTTTAAGCTAAAAATATAAACTATTAACTAAAACTAAAGTAAACTTCAAATATAACTAAAACTATAAACTAAGACTCTAAGGTAAAACTCCAAACTCTTAACTATAACTAGACTAAACTACAACTCTAACAAAAACTCTAAGCTAAGACTCTAAGGTAAAAACTCTAAACTCTTAACTAAAACTAAACTAAACTAGAACTGTAACAAAAGCTCTAAACTAAGACTCTAAGGTAAAACTCCAAACTCTTAACTATAACTAAACTAACCTTCAACTGTAACAAAAACTCTAAGCTAAGACTCTAAGCTAAGACTCTAAGCTAAAACTTCAAACTAAAACTAAACTAAACTAGAAATCTAACTAAAACTCTAAGCTAAAACTCAAAACTCTTAACTATAACTAAACTAAACTTCAACTCTAACTAAAACTCTAAGCTAAGATTCTAGGCTAAAACTCTAAACTAAAACTAAACTAAACTAGAACTCTAACTGAACTCTAAGCTAAGACTATAAGGTAAAACTCTAAGTCTTAACTAAAACTAAACTAAGTTAGAACTCTAACAAAAACTCTAAGCTAAAACTCTAAGCTAAAAACTCTAAACTCTTAACTATAACTAAACTAAACTTCAACTCTAACTAAAGCTCTAAGCTAAGACTCTAGGCTAAAACTCTAAGCTCTGACTCTAAGCTAAAACTCTAAATTCTTAACTATAACTAAACTAAACTTTAACTCTAACTAAAACTCTAAGCTAAGACTATAAGGTAAAACTCTAAACTCTTAACTAAAAGTAAACTAAACTAGAACTCTAACAAAAACTCTAAGTTAAAACTCTAAGCTAAAACTCTAAGCTCTTAACTATTACTAAACTGATCTTCCACTCTAGCTAAAACTCTAAGCTAAGACTCTAAGCTAAAACTCTAAATTCTTAACTAAAACTAAACTAAACTAGAACTTGAACAAAAACTCTAAGCTAAGACTCTAATCAAAACACTATATACTCTTAACTGAAAATAAACTAAACTAGAAGTCTAAATAAAACTCTAAGCTAAAACTGTAAACTCTTAACTGAATATAAAGTAAACTACAACTCTGACTATAACTTTAAGCTAAAAATCTAAGTTGAAACTCCAAAATCTTAACTAGAACTAAACTAAACTAGAACTCCAACAAAAACCCTAGGCTAAGACTCTAAGCTAAAAACTCTAAACTGTAACTAAACTAAACTTCAACTCTAACTAAAACTCTAAGCTAAGACTCTAAGGTAAAACTCCAAAGTCTTAACTATAACTAAACTAAACTTTAACTCTAACTAAAACTCTTAGCTAAGACTCTAAGCTAAAACTCTAAACTCTTAACTATAACTAAAGTAAACTTCAACTCTGACTAAAACTCTAAGCTAAGACTCTAAGTTAAAACTCTAAACTTTTAACTAAAAATAAACTAAGCTAGAACTCTAACGAAAACTCTAAGCTAAGACTCTAAGGTAAAACTCTAAACTAAAACTAAACTAAACTAGAACTCTAACGAAAAATCTAAGCTAAGACTCTAAGCTAAAACTCTAAAATCTTAACCATAACTAAACTAAACTTCAACTCTAACTAAAACTCTAAGCTAAAACTCTAAACTCTTAACTATAGCTAAACTAAACTTGAAATCTAACTAAAACTCTAATCTAAGACTCTAAGGTAAAACTCTAAACTAAAACTAAAATAAACTAGAACTCTAACGAAAACTCTAAGCTAAGACTCTAAGCTAAAACTCTAAACTCTTAACTAAAAATAAACTAAACTAGAACTCTGACGAAAACTCTGAGCTAAGACTCTAAGCTAAACTCTAAACTCTTAACTATAACTAAACTAAACATCAACTCTAACTAAAACTCTAAGCTAAGACTCTAGGCTAAAACTCTAAGCTAAAACTCTTAGTTAAACTAAACTAGAACTCAAGCTAAAACTCTAAGCTATGTCTATAAGCTAAAACTGTAAACTTTTAACTATAAATAAACTAAAATTCAACTCTAGGCTAAAACTCTAAGCTAAAACTCTTAACTAAAACTAAACTAAACTACATCTCTAACTAAAACTCTGAGCTATGACTCTAAGCTAAACCTCTAAACTCTTAACTATAATCAAACTACAATCCAACTCTAACTAAAACTCTAAGCTAGGAATCTAGGTTAAAACACTAAGTTAAAACTCTGAACTAAAACAAAACTAAACTTGAACTCTAACTAAAGCTCTAAGCTAAGACTCTAATATAAAAATATTAACTAAAACTAAACTAAACTAGAACTTTAACTAAAACTCTAAGATAAGACTCTATGCTAAAACTCTAAACTCTTAACTATAACTAAACTAAAATTCAACTCTAACTAAAACTCTAACCTAAGACTCTATGCTAAAACTAATAACTAAACTAAACTAGAACTCTAGCTAAAACTCTAAGCTATGGCTCCAAGCTAAAACTGTAAACTGTTAACTATAAATAAACTATAATTCCACTCTACGCTAAAACTCTAAGCTAAAATTCTTAACTAAAACTAAACTAAACAACATGTCTAACTAAAACTCTGAGCCATGACTCTAAGCTAAAACTCTAAACTCTTAACTATAATCAAACTACAATCCAACTCTAACTAAAACTCTAAGCTAGGAATCTAGTTTAAAACACTAGGTTAAAACTCTTAACTCAAACAAAACAAAACTTCAACTCTAACGAAAACTCTAAGCTAAGACCTTAAGCTAAAACTCTAAACTCTTAACTAAAACTAAGCTAAACTAGAACTCTAACTAAAAGTCTAAGATATGACTCTAAGCTAAAAAACTAAATTCTTAACTAAAACTAAACTAAACTAAAACTCTAAGCTATAACTGCAAGCTAAAACTCTAAGGTAAAACTCTAAACTCATAGCTAAAACTAAACTAAACTAGAACTCTAACTAAAACTCTAAGCTAAGACTCTAGTCTAAAACTCTAAGCTCTTAACTAAAAATAAACTAAACTAGAACTCTAAATAAAACTCTAAGCTAAGACTCTAAGGTACTACTCTAAACTCTTAACTAAAACTAAACTAAACTAGAACTCTAACTAAAACTCTAAGCTAAGACTCCAAGATCTTAACAAAAGACTTAACTCTAAACTTAACTCTAACTCTAGATCTTAACTCTAAACTCTTAACAAAAACTAAACTAAACTAGAACTCTAAATAAAACTCTAAGCTAAGACACTAAGCTAAGACTTCAACCCTAAATAAAACTCTAATCTACGAGTGTAAAGTACAACTATAAATTCTTAACTAAGAATAAACTACACTAGAACTCTAACTAAAGCTCTAAGCTAAGACTCCATGATAAAACTCTAAACTCTTAACTAAAACTAATCTAAACTAGAACTCTAACTAAAACTCTAAGTTAAGACTCCAAGATAAAACTCTAAACTCTTAACTAAAACTAAACTACAACTCTAACTAAAACTCTAAGCTAAGACTCTAAGGCAAATTTATAAACTCTTAACTAAAACTAAACGAAAATAGAACTCTAAGCTAAGACTCCAAGCTAAAACTCTAAACTCTTAACTAAAACTAAACTAAAGTAGAACTCTAACTAAAACTCTAAGCTAAGACTCTAAACTAAAACTTAAACTAAGCTTAGGGTTTACTTAGAGTTCTAATTTAGTTTAGTTTTAGGTTAGAGTTTTAGCCTAGAATCTTAGCTTAAAGGTTTAGTTAGAGTTGATGTTTAGTTTAGTTATAGTTAAGAGTTTAGAGTTTTAGCTTATAGTCTTAGCTTAGAGTTTTAGCTTAGTGTCTTAGCTTAGAGTTTTTGTTAGAGTTCTAGTTTAGTTTAGTTTTAGTAAAGAGTTTGGAGTTTTACCTTAGAGTCTTAGCTTAGAGTTTTAGTTAGAGTTGAAGTTTAGTTTAATTTTAGTTCAGAGTTAAGAGTTTTAGCTTAGAGTCTTAGCTTACAGTTTTTGTTATAGTTCTAGTTTAGTTTAGTTTTAGTTTAGAGTTTTGCCTTAAATTCTTTGCTTAGAGTTTTAGTTAGAGTTCTATTTTAGCTTGGTTTTAGTTAAGAGTTTTAGCCTAGAGTCTTAGCCTAGAGTTTAGTTAGAGTTGAAGTTTAGTTTTAGTTAAGAGTTTAGAGTTCTAGTTTAGAGTCTTAGCTTAGAGTTTTAGTTAAATTTCTACTTTAGTTTAGTTATAGTTAAGAGTTTAGAGTTTTACCTTAGAGTTTTAGTTAGAGTTTTAGTTTAGTTTAGTTTTTGTTAAGAGTTTAGAGTTTTATCTTGGAGTCTTAGCTTAGAATTTTAGTTAGAGTTCTAGTTTAGTTTAGTTTTAGCTAAGAGTTTAGAGTTTTACCTTGGAGTCTTAGCTTTAGTTTTATTTAGAGTTCTAGTTTAGTTTATTTTTAGTTAAAAACTTAGAGTTTTAGACTAGAGTCTTAGCTTAGAGTTTTAGTTAGAGTTCTAGTTTAGTTTAGTTTTAGCTAAGAGTTTATAGTTTTACCTTAGAGTCTTAGCTTAGAGTTTTAGTTAGAGTTGAAGTTTAGTTATAGTTAAGAGATTAGAGTTTTAGATTTGAGTCTTATGTTAGAGTTTTAGTTAGAGTTCTAGTTTAGTTAAGTTTTAGTTAAGAGTTTAGAGTTTTACCTTAGAGTCATAGCTTAGAGTTTTATTTAGAGTTCTAGTTTAGTTTAGTTATAGTTAAGAGTTTGGAGTTTTAGCTTAGAGTCTTAGCTTAGAGTTTTTGTTAGAGTTCTAGTTTAGTTTAATTTTAGTTAAGAGTTTAGAGTCATATCTTAGAGTTTTAGTTGGAGCTCTAGTTTAGCTTAGTTTTAGTTAAGAGTTTAGAGTTTTAGCTTAGAGTCTTAGCTTAGAGTTTTAGTTAGAGTTGACGTTTAGTTTAGTAATAGTTAAGAGTTAAGAGTTTTAGCTTAGAGTCTTAGCTTAGAGCTTTAGTTAGAGTTCAAGTTTAGTTTAGTTTTAGTTAAAGTTTTACCTCGGTTACTCCACGTTTATGTTAGGTTAGGTTAGCTTATCATGAGCGCTCATGATAAGCTAACCTAACCTAACTTAAACGAGGAGAAACCTAACCTCTAACCTAACCTAATCTAACCTATGGTTTTGGTATTTCTATATAATAATGTGGACTTTTGTGGTTATGTTAGTTTAGTATTGTCATCAATATCTATCGTCCTCCCTCCTCGACTCTAGACTAAAACTCTAAGCTACAACTCTTAAGTAAAAATAAACTAGAACTCTAACTAAAACTCTAAGCTAAGACTCTAAGTTAAAACTCTAAAATCTAAACTCTTAAATATGAATAAACTAAACTTCAACTCTAATTAAATCTCTAAGAAGCTAAGACTCTAGGCCAAAACTCTAAGCTAAAACTCTTAACTAAAACTAAACTAAACTAGAACTTTAAATAAAACTCTAAGCTAAGACTCTAAGCTAAAACTCTAATCTATTAACTATAACTAAACTAAACTTCAACTCTAACTAAAGCTCTAGGCTAAAACTATAGGCTAAGACTCTAAGCTAAAACTCTTAACTAAAACTAAACTAAACTAAAACTCTAACTAAGACTCTAAGCTATGACTCTAAGCTAAAACTGTAAACTATTAACTATAAATAAACTAAAATTCAACTCTAGGCTAACACTCTAAGCTAAAACTCTTAACTAAGACTAAACTAAACTACAAATCTAACTAAAACTCTAAGCTATGACTCTAATTCAACCCTAACTAAAACTCTAAGCTAGGAATCTTGGTTAAAACTCTAAGTTAAAACTCTTAACTAAAACTAAACTAAACTTAACCTCTAACTAAAGCTCTAAGCCAAAATTCTAAACTCTTAACTAAACTAAACTAGAACTCTAACTAAAACTCTGAGCTAAGTCTCTAAGGTAAAATTTTAAACTCTTAACTAAAACAAAACTAAACTAGAACTCTAACTAAGACTCTTAGCTATGACTGCAAGCTAAAACTCTCAACTCTTAACTATAACTAAACTTCAACTCTAACTAAAACTCTAAGCTAAGACTCTAAGGTAAAACTCTAAACTCATAGCTAAAACTAAACTAAACTAGAACTCTAACTAAAACTATAAGCTAAGACTCTAGGCTAAAACTCTAAACTCTTAACTAAAACTAAAATAAACTAGAACTCTAACTAAAACTCTAAGCTAAGACTCCAATTAAAACTCTAAACTCTTAACAAAAACTAAACTAAACTAGAACTCTAACTAAAACTATAAGTTAATAGTCTAGGGTAAAACTCTAAACTCTTAACTATAACTAAACTAAACTTCAACCCTAACTAAAACTCTAAGCTATGACTCTAAGTTAAAACTCTAAACTCTTAACTAAAATTAAACTAAACTAGAACTCTAGCTAAAACTCTAAGATAATACTCTAAGGTAAAACTCCAAACTCTTAACTAAAACTAGACTAAACTAGAACTTTAACTAAAACTCTAAGCCAAGACTCCGAGGTAAAAATCTAAACTCTTAACTGAAACTAAGCTAAACTAGAACTCTAGCTAAAACTGTAAGATAAGACTCTAAACTAAAACTCAAAACTCTTAGCTATAACTAAACTTCAACTCTAACTAAACTCTAAGCTAAGATACTAGGCTAAAACTCTTAACTAAAACTAAACTAAACTAGAACTCTAAGCTAAGACTCCAAGCTAAAACACTAAACTCTTAACTAAAACTAAACTAAAGTAGAATTCTAACTAAAACTCTAAGCTAAGACTCTAAACTAAAACTCAAAACTCTTAGCTATAACTAAACTTCAACTCTAACTAAACTCTAAGGTAAGATAATAGGCTAAAACTCTTAACTAAAACTAAACTAAACTAGAACTCTAACAAAAACTCTAAGCTAAGACTCTAAGCTAAAACTCTAAACTCTTAACTATAACTAAATTAAACTTCAACTCTAACTAAAACTCTAAGCTAAGACTATAAGGAAAAACTCTTAACTAAAACTAAACTAAACTAGAACTCTAACAAAAACTCTAAGCTAAGACTCTAAGCTAAAACTCTAAACTCTTAACTAAAACTAAACTAAACTTCAATTCTAACTAAAACTTTAAGCTGAGACTCTAAGGTAAAACTCCAAACTCTTAACTAAAACTAAACTAAAATAAAACTGTAACAAAAACTCTAAGCTAAGACTCTAAGCTAAGACTCTAAGCTAAAATTCCAAACTCATAACAAAAACTAAACTAGAAATTTAACTAAAACTGTAAGCTAAGACTCTAAATTCTTAACTGTAACTAAAAACTAAACTTCAACTCTAACTAAAACTCTAAGCTAAGATTCTAGGGTAAAACTCTAAACTAAAACTAAACTAAACTAGAACTCTAACTAAAACTCTAAGCTAAGACTCTAAGGTAAAACTCTAAACTCTTAACTAAAAGTAAACTAAACTAGAACTCTAACAAAAACTCTAAGTTAAAACTCTAAGCTAAAACTCTAAGCTCTTAACTATTACTAAACTGAACTTCCACTCTATCTAAAACTCTAAGCTAAGACTCTAAGCTAAAACTCTAAACCCTTAACTAAAACTAAACTAAACTAGAACTTCAACCAAAACTCTAAGCTAAAAACTCTAAACTCTTAACTAAAACTAAACTAAACTAGAGCTCTAACAAAACTCTAAGCTAAGACTCTAAGGTAAAACTCCAAACTCTTAACTATAACTAAAGTAAACTTCAAATCTAACAAAAACTCTAAGCTAAGACTCTAAGGTAAAACTCCAAACTCTTAACTATAACTAAACTAAACTAGAACTCTAAGAAAAACTCTAAGCTAAGACTCTAAGCTAAAAACTCTAAACTCTTAACTAAAACTAAACTAAACTAGAACTGTAACAAAAGCTCTAAACTAAGACTCTAAGCTAAAACTCTAAACTCTTAACTAAAACTAAAGTAAACTTCAACTCTAACTAAAACTCTAAGCTAAGACTCTAAGGTAAAACTCCAAACTCTTAACTATAACTAAACTAACCTAGAACTGTAACAAAAACTCTAAGCTAAGACTCTAAGCTAAGACTCTAAGCTAAAACTTCAAACTAAAACTAACATAAACTAGAAATCTAACTAAAACTCTAAGCTAAAACTCTAAACTCTTAACTATAACTAAACTAAACTTCAACTCTAAATAAAACTCTAAGCTAAGATTCTATGCTAAAACTCTAAACTAAAACTCTTAACTAAAACTAAACTAGAACTCTAACTGAACTCTAAGCTAAGACTCTAAGGTAAAACTCTAACTCTTAACTAAAACTAAACTAAGTTAGAACTCTAACAAAAACTCTAAGCTAAAACTCTAAGCTAAAAACTCTAAACTCTTAACTATAACTAAACTAAACTTCAACTCTAACTAAAGCTCTAAGCTAAGACTCTAGGCTAAAACTCTAAGCTCTGACTCTAAGCTAAAATTCTAAATTCTTAACTATAACTAAACTAAACTTTAACTCTAACTAAAAGTCTAAGCTAAGTCTCTAAGTTAAAACTCTAAACTCTTAACTAAAAGTAAACTAAACTAGAACTCTAACAAAAACTCTAAGTTAAAACTCTAAGCTAAAACTCTAAGCTCTTAACTATTACTAAACTGAACTTCAACTCTAGCTAAAACTCTAAGCTAAGACTCTAAGCTAAAACTCTAAACCCTTAACTAAAACTAAACTAAACTATAACTTCAACCAAAACTCTAATCTATTAATCTAAGATAAAAACTCTAAACTAATAAATAAAACTAAAATAAACTAGAACTCTAAAAAAAACTCTAAGATAAGACTATAATCTAAAAACTCTATACTCTTAACTGTAACTAAACTAAACTAGAACTCTAACAAAAACTCTAAGCTAAAACTCTAAACTCTTAACTAAAACTAAAGTAAACTTCAATTCTAACTATAACTCTAAGCTAAGACTCTAAGGTAAAACTCCAAAATCTTAACTAGAACTAAACTAAACTAGAACTCCAACAAAAACCCTAGGCTAAGACTGTAAGCTAAAAACTCTAAACTGTAACTAAACTAAACTTCAACTCTAACTAAAACTCTAAGCTAAGACTCTAAGGTAAAACTCCAAAGTCTTAACTATAACTAAACTAAACTTTAACTCTAACTAAAACTCTTAGCTAAGAATCTAAGCTAAAACTCTAAACTCTTAACTATAACTAAAGTAAACTTCAACTCTAACTAAAACTCAAAGCTAAGACTCTAGGTTAAAACTCTAAACTCTTAACTAAAACTAAACTAAACTAGAACTCTAACAAAAACTCTAAGCTAAGACTCTAAGCTAAAACTCTAAACTAAAACTAAACTAAACTAGAACTCTTACGAAAAATCTAAGCTAAGACTCTAAGCTAAAACTCTAAACTCTTAACCATAACTAAACTAAACTTCAACTCTAACTAAAACTCTAAGCTAAAACTCTAAACTCTTAACTAAAGCTAAACTAAACTAGAACTCTAACAAAAACTCTAATCTAAGACTCTAAGTTAAAACTCTAAACTAAAACTAAAATAAACTAGAACTCTAACGAAAACTCTAAGCTAAGACTCTAAGCTAAAACTCTAAACTCTTAACTAAAAATAAACTAAACTAGAACTCTGACGAAAACTCTGAGCTAAGACTCTAAGCTAAACTCTAAACTCTTAACTATAACTAAACTAAACTTCAACTCTAACTAAAACTCTAAGCTAAGACTCTAGGCTAAAACTCTAAGCTAAGACTCTCGGCTAAAACTCTAATCCAAAAATCTTAACTATAACTAAACTATAACTCTAACTTATACTCTAAGCGAAGACTCTAGGCTAAAAATATAAGCTAAAACTCTTAACTAAAACTAAACTAGAACTCCAACTAAAACTCTAAGCTTAGACTCTAAGGTAAAACTTTAAACTCTTAACTATAACTAAGCTAAACTTCAACTCTAAATAAAACTAAGCCAAGACTCTAGGCTAAAAACTCTATGCCAATGGGTTAAAGAAAAAACCGGAAAAATGTAGGGTAATTTCTAAGTCTAAAAAAATTCAGTCCGAAAAAACTTTTCAAAAAATTCAAAAAAGGGAGGGAGGAAGGGAGGGCCCCGGGGGTTCTTTGGGGGTCCGGGGCCCTTTGGGGACCCAGGGGGCCTTTGGGGGCTCGTGGGCCCTTTTGGGGCGCCGGGGGACATTTGGGGGCACAGGGGGCCCTTTAGGGTTGGGTAGGGGACCTCGCAACACTGTTCAAATGGAACATGTGTATTATAACGACCACAGAGTCACCCCAAATCATCTTTTAAATCGTCTTCTAAAATCATCTTCTAAAATGTCTCAAACTGTTTCGCCCAAGTCATCTTCTAAAATGTCTCAAACTTTTTCACCTAAATCCTCTTCTAAAATGTCTCAAACTGTTTCGCCCAAATAATCCCTTAAAATTAATTTCTGCGTGTTCCTTTGTTTCGGCATCTCCGCGCTGTCACATTTGGAATTCCTAGGAAACCGTTTCCCGCGTAAAATATATTCAATCTGTCTTCATCTCGAAGGTGTTCCTAGCTACACTATTATGGCTTTGATAGAATATTAATTTATCTCTCTGACCTAAAGACCAGAGAAGCCATGTATAAAAATAGAATATCAATTTATCTCTGTCACTAAAGATCAGAGAAGCCATATTTAAAAGTAGAATTTCTATCTCTTTAGAGTCCCGTGTAATTCCTAGGAAACAAGTGATGTCATTTCTAATTCCATTAGCGAATCAATAATTCCCCTTAGAAACAACAAATAAATTCCCCTTTCATGGATCTCCTTAGAAACAACAAATAAATTCGCCTTTCGTGGATCAATAATTCCTCTCGATTATGCAAATCAATTTCTCAGAAATTCTCTCCTCTTAGTGGATCAATAATATTGTCTATGTGGTTAGGTCCCGTTAGACTCAATTATAGATGGCAGCACGGTGTTCGTACGGGAGTCATTAGGTCATTCCTACTGGTTTTTTCTGCTATTATGTAGCACAAAACAACAATGTTGGCCGAAAGTGGCAGCAAAACGCTATTGGTAAGAAAACTCTGGGATAGCCAGTCCCTATAAATTATTGTAAAATTTTAAATTAAGCTCAGGCACGCACTTAGAAGGGGGGGGGGCTTCCGGCCCCCTCCCGAAATCTCACGATTTTTTTTTATTGTCCCATGATTTTCTGATACTATACTTCTCATACGGATAGTACGGGAGTACAGAATACGGGAGTCATTAGGTCATTCCTACTGATGTTTTCTGCTATTATGTAGCACAAAACAACAATTTTGGCCAAAAATGGCAGCAAAACGCTATTGGTAAGAAAACTCTGGGATAACCAGTCCCTATAAAATTATTATAAAATTTTAAATTAAGCTCAGGCACGCACTCAGAAGGGGGGGGGGGCTTCCGGCACCCTGCCAAAATCTCAGGATTTTTTATTACTTTCCCATGATTTTCTGACACTATATTTCTCACAGAATAAGGGATAGTGGCTAATTACCGATAAAGACATAACGTGTAAGCCATTTTCGATGATTTTTCGGCCTGTAATTACCCGATTGGGTCACCAGCATAGCATTAATTTCCTGCCCGACTTCTTACCCTCTGTTAAGCAATCTTTGAGCAAAAGGGCTGGACACACGTAGCTGATTTCGGGAACTGATTTCCAAATCAGCACCGATTTTAAAAGAAATCGGCGTCGATTTGAGCTTGAAAAATTTTCTAGTTTTCGGCACCGATTTACAAAATCAGCCCTGATTTTCATCATGGGCATCACAAAAAATAGGGATACAAATAAATAGTCAACCAGAGATGTATGTGGTGAAAGACCACGCTACTGAGCTGAGAACTAAACTAAGAACTAAGCTGATATCAATGATGCAACTACTAATAAACCCCAGTTGACTATTTGTGTCCATGATTCTATTTTCTGAAAATCTCGCGCAATAAATTTTTCTTTCAACAAATTTTTCTTACCGCTATCGTTTGTCCATTGAAGCTGAAATTGGTTCCCGAGATCAGCTACGTGTGCCGAGCCCTTAACTGTTAGTTTTTAAAGATCATCTGTTCGTGGTTTGGTCATCTGAAGGGGATAAAGCGGCTATGTTGCCAGTGCCGTACCATTGTACCATTTTTGGTACAATTTAGAGGTTCTGGTACAATGCAATACATTTGAAATTTCTTTGGTACAATCCAAATTTTAACGTCGTTTACATCTCGTGAACGATGTTATTGGTGAAGTTGGTTTTGAAGACCCGTGCAAAATCCTCAAGAAGTAGATATTCTCAATAGTAGTTGATTAAAGCACAGACTTGAGTAGCAAAAAGAGCCCGGTTATAGTTGTTCAGCATCTTGATCTGAATGGTGATGGTCGAAAAGACAGTTTTCCTGTAAGAGACTCCTTCTTCAGACTTGTGGGAGTTCAGCAATGTACAGCCGAAGATATTTACCAAGCCATAACTAAAGTACTTTTTCAAGAAATTGGATCTCCAAAGGCAAACCTAATAGGATTTGCTGCAGACAATGCGTCTGTTATGATAAAGGAGCAAGGCGGTGTTTAGACAAAGCTGTCAGAAAACTGCTCAAGTTTATTTGTACATGGTTGTTCATCCCATTCCATTCACATATGTACCAGTGCCGCAGGCAAACAATTGCCAAAACAATTTAAAATTTTTGTCAAGATGTATACCGCTATATTTGTAGCAGCACAAAACGGGCCAGTGAGATTTTAGAATTGCAAAAGTAAATGGAATTGAAATTACATCGGAGTTTGAGACGTATAGCAACTCGATGATTGTCTAGACAAGCCGTTGTAGCTCGATATCTGGAGCAGTGGGATTGCTTAACTTTATTCTTTCGTGCAAAAAATCTTAGAGAAGTCAGCAAGCCAGGGAAGACCACTGCCATACTAAACAATCTGCTGTCAGTGGTTTTCAAGGCTTACTTTGCCTTCCTGGTGTATATTTTTAAGTATAACGAAGACCTAGACAAGCAATTTCAGGCAGAAGACGCCCAGATTCATCTTGTCTACAATCGTTTTTCTGAAGTGTACAAGAGAGTAGCATCCCACTTTTGTTTGCCTAGTTATACCAAGGAAAGTGATTCCCGCCTCATAAGCCTACATGACAGCAACTACTACGTCGATGTCAAGGACGTGGAATGTGGGGGCCGAGTGGAAGTGATTTTTGTAAAAAAAAAAGGCATCTCTATCTGCTGCAGTTGAGTTTAAATAGAGTGTAGGAAATTTTTTACTGTTCTCTGTGATGAGACGAGAAAGTGTTTTTTCAACTCCAGGTATTCATCGGTAAGAAACTTCGATAGGCTTCATCTAAGCTATGCTAGGAGAGTAAAGAAAAATCAACCAACCCTGGCACCACTAATGGCTCAGTTTCTGAATTTACTGAGTGACAATTAACTGGAAGATATCGTCCAACAGTGGAAGAGATTACCCTTTTGCTCTGAGCTTGACATTTCGATTGACTCAGATCCAGCCGTGTTTTGGACTCGGGGTTACAGTCAAAAAGATGTTAATGGGTCAAAGCGTTTTCCTCTGCTGGGGCGTTTCACTTTAAGCCTACTTGTTCTCCCACACGCTTCCGCTGCTGCTGAACGAACTTTCTCAACTGTCAATCTTAACAAAACCGGCATTAGAAATTGTCTCGGTTTCACCACCTGGAACGGGCTTCTCAGTGCAAAACAGATTGTCTCAAAGAATTGGAGACCACCCTTGAACATGGCTCTGCATCCAAAGTGAAAAAACCTGTGGAAGGGAATATGAAAAATCTGGGCTACATGAAGAAACAGTAGATGACCAACTAGAACAAATGTTCCATTTTTTTTAATGTTATAGTTTTATTATATTTGTACGGTTTAACCTAATTTCTTGTGCAATGTAGTTGAAATACTTGTGTTAAATTTATTTAGTTCTGATTAGTAGAATCGACCAAGAACATTTGTAGGATGACCAGTGAATTATGTTGTCAACGCGCAACTCGCTGGTGGGTAGCCTAGTCCGTGGACCCATGGAAATCTAGGCTATTAGCTACTTTCCTGGTGTAGTGGCTGATTTGTTTTGTTTGTAGCTTCTGCCCCTCATTACTCATCCTACACGTAGATTATAAGTTTTTGACAATAAGTTATTGGCCTTCCTACTTTATCCATTTTTCGCCTTAATGCCAAAAATTTTGAAAGAAAGGATTAGTCCCAACAATCAGCTTCTAGAACACTGTTAGAAAATATTACTGAAACTTTCTTCTAAAATGCTTTTAGCGGTTTGGGACTCCTAATTTGTTAAGCTGAAAAAGTCTATAGAAGGATTCTTGATATTTCAAGCTATGAGGTTGCTACTGCCTTGTGTTTGTTTTTCCTGCTCTTGCAACAGACCTTTTTCTCAGTTTTCAGTGAAATCAATTAAACATAACTACCGGCGAGCATCGCACGAGATGGAACAAATTTTTCTCTCGTGGTACAACTTTGGTCGGAAAACTGGTACAATTTATCTCAAAGCGTTGGCAATGCTGTGAGACGGACCTTCTTGCAATTAAACCCAGGCCTTTTCAGTTGACAGTCTAAAACCAATTGCTGATAAAGATAGGACAAGTGTGAAAACGTCGAAAAAACAACAGAGTGTTCTCCAGCTTTGGAGAAAAAAACGACGAATTAGTAAGGCTGACTCGAAAAAAAGTGGCAATTGTGATCAGCTGAACATTGCCGTTGCGACTGAAACTTTGTCTTCAGCTCAAGAATCAATACCAAATGCTGAGGTAGTAGCAAACAAACTTGATGAAATAAATACTGACGTTG
Source organism: Artemia sp. Qi Xiang Cuo (assembly GCF_049724085.1). Taxonomy (NCBI): domain Eukaryota; kingdom Metazoa; phylum Arthropoda; class Branchiopoda; order Anostraca; family Artemiidae; genus Artemia; species Artemia sp. Qi Xiang Cuo. The sequence continues at coordinate 56,910,336 of NC_142812.1, forward strand.
AGCTTGGCATTGGATCCTTTTTTGGTAATTATTAAGAATCCGGCAAACATACGAAAAAGACAGCATCATAATCTGAAAGATGGTTTATGGAAAACAGGTTTTCGCTGTCTTGTAAGGTATTGCTCACTCCTTGACAAAGATTTAAACTTTAGTTTTTTGGGGTTGAAGGGGACAAAAAAGGGACCTAGATTAGAATACGTATTTAATATATGCTGTTCTTTACCCCTCCCCCTAATGTGCAAATATATAGCCCAAATTTTTTCTGAACTATTATAATTCATCCTATTTTGTTTTATTTCATTAGCATTAACGAAACTTCACTTATCGCGTGTTTACCGGATTCTTAATAAGTAGCCTACACCTTTGTGAAAGAAGACGTTCGGTTTCCGATGAAACAAAGTATAATTTACTGCAAACGCATTTTAAACCAAACAAGGAATATTCTTTCCCAGTTCATGTCACAGTCTCAAAAACAAGAAAGTTTAAAGTTAGCTGGATGGATAAGTATACTTGGCTAGTATTTTCTTCAATGAGAAAAGTTTGTTTCTGAAAATATTGTGCTTTGTTTGCTTGTGATCAAGCCGGATGGGGGTCTCACCAAAAACTAGGGCAGCTGGTCACGGAGCCTCACGTGAACTGGGAAAAAGCCCTGGAAGAATTTTCTAAACATCAGTCAAACTCTTACCATAAAGACGCGGTTGTTTGGGGGAAAAGTTTTCTGGCAACAGGGAGCAGACAAAAGTTCTCTATAGTGGAAGTCTTGAATACTCAGAAAATAGATAAAATAGAAATAAATAGAAAACGGCTTCGTCTTATCATAGAAACAATACTGTTGTGTGGATGGCAAGGATTTGTACTGCGTGGGGACGAGGACTCGGGGAAATTGGCCTTTGTAGAACCTGTAAAAAAACAATGGACATTTTAGGACCTTGCTATGCTATTGGATGAAAGACGTTCCAATAATGAAAGGGGTGTTTGAGAAAACTGTGGAAAATGCCCAGTACTGCAGTCCAAGAATTCAGAACGAACTAGTTGATATTTGTTGGCAGCTCATTGCTGCTAAGATTATTAATGAAGTGAAATTGGCTCGTTTTTTCACCATCCTGGCCTATATCAAGGCAGGAACAGTTGGCTCTATGGCTTCGAGTTTTGGACAACGAAACTTTTCAGATCAGGGAAGAGTTTGTCGACTTTGCTGTTTGAAGACTTGCGAGGTGAAAGCCTCTGTTAATTTATCCTAAGTCGAGTGAAGAAACTTGTTTTCGATATGGAACTATGCAGGGGACAAGGGTATGATGGGGATGCAAACATGAGTGGGTATTGGTCAGGAGTCTGGGCTTTTATATCAAACAAATATCCAAATATCCACTTTCCAAGTATTTTCACTGTGTCGCCTACTCCTTAAACTTGGTATTGACGGACTCGAGCAAGATTCCTGATATCAAGCACTGTATGATGGTTATTCGTGAAACAGTTAATTTCTTTCACTTCAGTTGCAAGGGAAGCACTGTCTTACAAACTTATACTGATGTCAATCTGAAAAATGTTTGCGAAACCCGATGGGTCCAAAGACATGATGTGATACATATATCAAAGCAGTTAGTTGTTCCCATCTTTAAGGCCCTAGAAAACATAGAAACAAATGAGACTACTTGGCTTCGTCAAAAGTCAGAAGTCTGCTGAATAACGTCTTGAGCTTCGACTATATAGTGATCCTTATTTTGATGGATTTTCTTCTGGGATACACACTGAATTTTTCTAAGCTGCTGCAGTCAGAAAGCATTGATATGGCTATGTGCATTTAGTTTGTCGAAAATGTGAGAGAAATGTTTCAAGATACACGAAATAAGGCAGAAGAGAAGTTCGGTCAGCTGTTTTCGGAAGTCACGTGCATATGTCAAGAACTGAAAATCACCAATGCCTTGCCACGAAAGAGAAATTTCGTCAACATCCCACACGATATTCTGGCAGAAAAGTACATAGAATTTTACTATCGAGTCTCCCTCTTCACCCATTTGTGGACCATGTCATACAATCACTCGAATCTCGATTCACAAAGCACAAAGTTATTCTGAAAGGCCTCAGCGGAATCCTGCCATCTTCCGTCATAAAAGAGCTATTGGCGATGTTAAATAACTGATGAAGCTATATGCCTCAGATCTAACAAGCTAGGAGTCCGCTATGAAGGCTGAGCTTCAACTATGGCAGGCTAACTAGCTGAAAGTACCTCCCTGTCTTAGCTGAGTGTGAGCAAGGCATATTTCCCATCGTCCATACGTTACTCCACATTTTCTGTGTCATTCCGATTCTACAGCATGTGTTGAGAGGCCATTTTCTTCAATGAAAAGGCTAAAAACCTCCGCAGCCGAAGGGATCAAGGCCGACTATACGGCTTGGTACTTCTGAATTCCCATCGAGTTGTTTCTGAATCAGTGGATGAGATTCTGGAAAAGTTCGTTTTAGCTCTGCTCGTAGGTTGCAATTTGCATTATAGGGCGTGTCTCTATTTCTTGATATATGTGCTTTTGGTTTTTGTGAAGGTTACGTAATATAATGTGCGTTTTATCTTCTGTTTTAAGGGATTTACCCCCCCCCCCCCTAAAACAAATTCCTGCGTACGTGCCTGATTGAGCTCTTGTAAATTGAGCTTTCTGAAAACAGATTGAGCTTTCTGAAGCAGAAATACCGGGCATCGGTGAACACAATCTAAGGATTCACGTGATTCATACAAACTAAATGCCAAATTTATACATATATGTTTAAGCTTCATTTAAATAAGTTAGATCATTTCATGCATGTTAAAGTATATTCGGTTATATATAAGCCTACTTGAATATCACCGATTTGAGAGAAGGGTCTAGAGCTTCAAAAGATGCGTTTTTAAGCCCGAACTTTCCAACCCCGAGAGCCTCCAGATCAATATAGGAGAGGCTGGGGAGGGGTAGAAATTAGTTTCACAAGGTCCTTTATAACCGGTCATAAATTCTGAACCCAAATTCATAAATTCTTTTCCTTTCCCCCGTCGATTCCTCCAGAAAGTTTCTACTTGATACCACAAACTGTTCCCAAGATTTCTTAGAAACACTAATTTGATAACTTGGCAATACATAGTGTTTCTTGATTGACTTTAATAATAAACTGTCCTTGAATTATAAGTCCCATAAGAGTTCGTAGTTCAAAATCGTCAGAGACAAAATTATTTACGAGTTTTTCTTCCCCTTACTTAAAATTCAAAGTCTTTTTGTCCCACCTTCTCCCTTATTTTTACCAACAATACCTTTGAGTTTTAACTTCAAGCCGTTCTCAATATATAGAAACACACACACATATATATATATATATATATATATATATATATATATATATATATATATATATATATATATATATATATTATATATATATATATATATATATATATATATATATATATATATATATATATATATATATATATATACATATATATAGTTTTTTTTTATTTATCCTTGCCCCCTCCCGTAAGTCAAAATTAAGACAAAATTTAAGATCAACTTAACCCTCCCTAAAAATGATCAGCTTGATCCCCAAAACCATTGCCGAGATATTACAAAGGATTTAAATACTCTAGTACAAACAGCGTCTTCGATTTACTCAGATACGTGTTTCCAGGTTACTATACCCCTTTGGGAAACTCTGGCTACGTTTGTCTAGCAAACAACCACTAAGAACTACTAGCGGATTGGAAAACCGAGAGCAAACACGGCTATCTTTTCTATGATGACTTATCTGGGAACAATGGGTAATTTAAACAATTGAAAATCATTGCCCTTGGTCTGTAGTGGTGTTGTTAAACATTGGGGGGAACTTATTAGACCTCCTGACGTTTTTGAACACAGTGACTACCTAAAAATTTCATCAAATTTCAAGAGGACACACGAGGGGGGAGGGGTAACTTTCATAAAAGGCTATGGGATGAAGGCTGGGTCCCCTCAAATTCTTTTCAGCCCTCAAAAAAGCCACTAGAGCTTTCATTTTCAAGTCAAATGAGCCATCTCCTAACTTTCCACAAAATCCCTTCAACACTTCAACCCCAGACTATTTTTTTGTACATTAAGTACCTCTTGGCCCATATTCTTATGGTTATGAGTTTCAAACTTTTAAAGGGCAAAGAGTTTTTGACCTATTTTCGGGACCCCTACCTAGAAACCATTCTTTGAAAGCAACGAGCTAATCATATACCCAAGCAAGCCCCCTTTTTTCCATTATAAAACTTATGTGGAAACAGTTATAAATTTGTATTATTTACAAACCTTTCCCCAGAAGCTTCAGGGGCTATGTCATCTCCGGATGCGCGTTTATTGGACCTTTTGACTGTTTTGACCAAAGTGGGAATCTTAAATAAGCCTCCTCCCAAGCTCTTATGATCACCGTTCTATGAGAAGTGGCCAAAAATTTTTTTGCCTCTTTTGCTTTCTCGCTGCTGTTTTAGGGGAACCAGTATTTTTTCCGATTTTTCCCTCGGCATTCAGCCATTTTAGCCCGAGGACTCAAGTACATAAGTTTTGAGTCTATTAGAAACAAAAAGCTTTTAGCCCTTTTATGGGCTGCCCTCCCTTATAGCGAAATGGTTTATCCTTTTAACCCGGAAAATGATTCTGACACTTTCGAACCAATTACAGACCCAACATAAAACAATCCCTGCTTTTCTGATATAAAACCTATTTTTAAACAATTTCCATTTTGCGTTGTTAACGACACTTGCCCCACCCTTCAACGAGCCGACCCTTCGAGAGTCATGTCTTCCCCGTAAGCATAGAAATTGCACTTTTCGATTTTGAACAAAATAGCGATTTTGAACAAAATTAGGATTGGATGACTTTAGGGGATTCAGGGATGCATGTAAAATGGGCGTGGAGCAGGCTTGTTGCCCTCCAATCACGTTTGACCCTTAAAATAAGCCCATAATTTTCAATTTTCGATCGAATGAGCCTCCTCCAAGGCCGTACCCAGTAGTTTCTTTTTGGAGGGGGTATTGCTAAAAAAGAAAAAAAATTGGGGTGGGGGTCTACACAGAAAAAATCAAAAGACGCAAAAAAAATTGTTTATGTCCATTTTTGTTACGTTTTTACGAGTCAGACAAACATTTCCGGGGGGGGCATAAACCCCCTATCTTAGAGAGCGTAATGCTTGACAGTGTTTCGTTTAACAGACAAGTACGAAATTTTGTTTATTGTGAGTAAACTTAGTTGTACGGACGTGACAAACTTCCAAGAAAAGACGTTAATCATCATGATCTACATAATCATATAATACAAAAATTCAATAACTGTTGTATTAAGGTTTTATAATACAAAATATATTTTTATTATATTTTATTATATTATATTTTAATTTATTATATTTTCATATATGTATCATGCGTATTATATGCTACTATATGTTATTATATGTTATGTATTATATATTATGTATAATGTGTTATATGTATTATATGTTATGATATGTTATGATATATATTTTGTATTCTAATACGTTATGTATAATATGTTATATGTGTAGTATAATACACAAAACTGTTTATTTTAGCCTTTTTTCTAAACTATTTACACCTGTGTTTACTACAGGTAAAAACAAAGATATTTTCTAAGTTAAAGTGAATTCACTAAAGTTTATAGTGGTAAACATAATGATTCACATTTTTGCAAGCAGGGCACTTTGACCCTAACCTAAAACTTGTCCAAAGTATAAACACATACTGAACAAGTACTGACAAAACCTATCCTCTCCACACACAAAAAGTGACCCTTTGTCCGCGTCTCCGGAGACGATTCCATACCTATGCGAAACTGGCGACTAAATCACAAGTTCCGTAGGTGATTATACTTGTTCCGTAAAAGCTGTATTAAATTTAATTTATTGGCTCGGAGCGATTAAGTAGAACAACATTTTCCCTCTAGAGGCGCTGAGGTACGCGGGGTCACTTTTGGAGAGTTTTGACTGTACTTGTTCAGTAGATGATTATACTTTGAACTTGTCTTATCTAAAAAAAAACGTAGCAGATAACCGATCAAATTACCAAAATTTACCAGAAGCGAAGTATAATTACGCTCGTCAATTTTCCTTGTAGAAGTTAAAGTTAGTATTTTAATTGGTTATTTTGTATCATCCACTCATGGATCCGTCAATTCAAGTCTTTCAAATCTGAATGTCTCTCAGATCTAAACAAACATTACTGATACAAATAAATAATGTTTTGGATCTGTTACCGACCTTAGTTCTTTGCTTCATAGATGTGGTCGACTTATCCTTCGAGCAATCTGATTATACGGATCAGAATGGCTGTAGTTAAATACAACAGGGGAAATATGTCAGTCCCTGTTTGTTTTTAATTTAAAATAAAGAGATTTGCTGCTATCAAAACATTCATGAAATGTTGTCAAAGCAGTAATATCTACTTAAGGATTCAATTTAAGTTGAAATTGGTCTTTACCTTTGAGATGCTTATGCGAAAGGTTTTGGACCATATTAAAATGTTCTAATTAGAACCGATCAAAATCAGAGTCAATTTTGAAGAAAACTCCAATTGCCAATTCTGAGTTGTGTTGTAGGAGCAACAATTAGTTTTCTCCTTTTTTTTTCTTGTGCTGCCGATTTTAGTATCTTACGATGAAGGGGTTAGGGTTTAACCTCCGTTGTGTTGACAAAATATTTGGAACCTCTGATGGGAATGATGAATATGATGTTAAATTTTAAAAAACAGTTTTGCTTGTATTTTAACCAAAGCCTGCACTGTGAAAGCTGAAGCTGAATTTTATAGCCTATGTCATTAAGTTTTATAGAAACATTTTTTTTTTCTACTAGAAAGCTCCGCTTAAACAGGAAAGCTCGGGGCAGCAGTTTTCGATTGAAGTTATATTTAAATCAACATAATAAAATATTTCTAACGTGTCTCTGACTCCATCACAATGTTATGTGTCCCTGATTTTTCAACCATGCTGAACAAAATGGCTATCTCAAAATTTTGATTGGGTGACTGATTTTTGTCCATTTTTTAAGGTAACAAAGGCTTTGCAAGTTTCTACTTAACCAATCAAAATGATCAAATTCAGCTTTCATTATCCTTAGCACTTTTCAACTAGCTAAGATACTTGCTGCAAAGCCTTCATAGCTACATGCAACCCCGGTGAGCTTCCAGGAAGAAGTAGAATGATATGTGAATTTAATTTTTCATGTTTTTAAAATGAATTCATTTTCGGTAATAGAATTTGAGCCAGTGTGTTTATATTCTTTCTGAAATACACAACAATTGCCGCTTTAATAATAATTTATGTAAGTTATATTTTATGCAAGCAACTTGTTAACAAAGTTGAAAATTTGTGATCGTTAGGTGGTCCAACTTGCACGATTTTGAACAATCTTATTAAACTTACTGGAATACTTCTGCAAAGTTACCACAGTAGTATGCAACCTCGCTGAGCTTCCAAGAAGAAGCAGAATTACAATTTCCCTTTGCCTCTTCGTCTTTTCTATAACTTTGTTTCTGATAATGTATTTTGAGCCACTGTGTTTGCATCACAGTTCATATAATTATCCAGTAAGCTTATCGCAGATCATTTCTGGTCTTCGTTCTCGGTGCGAACAAAAAGCTCCTCCCACTTATTTCTGCATTAGCGGGAATGCTGGTTAGTCTGTTTCCGATTGTTTCCAACAAAGTGCATTATTCGTAATAGCGGGTTTCTACTTGTTTCCGATTAGATCACAGTCTGACTTGTCTATCCGTGAAAAGATCTGACTTCGCTTATGTTTATATCTGCAAAAACGTTCTCCGGAGCACTCGCACCCCGGTCCGGGTTTTTATAATGGGTGAGATAGAGAATGATCATACTGGATAATTATATGAACTGTGGTTTGCATTCTCCTCGGAAGACATATAAATTGTTATTTTAATAATATTCATATAAGTTTATTAATAAGCAGTTAAACTTGTATAATAAGAACAGAAACAGCTGTTCATAGTTGGTTTAATATCACATCTCAAAAGATCGATGACATCAAAATTGTACAAATATATAACAACAGAGACAGAAAATTTTTAAGTACTAGATCTTCCGAAACGCATGAAGAAATGAGGGTTTGTTGGTTCGTTTCTTTTCAAATGTTGCCCCACAATAGTGTTGATGGTCCGAGCGTTGTAGTGTTTATCTGAAAACAAACTGTTTTTAGTCATTTCGGTCAAGAAAACAATTACAAAATATTTTCTTGCTCTGTATGCCACCAAATCAGGATAAGAGAAAAAACAAAAAGAAAATTGTCAGCAGTAAAAGTGAAATGAAAATATAAATAACCAGGCAAAATTTTAATTAAGACAGTAAAAGATTGAAACAAGAAAAAAATTACCCCTCCCCCTCAAATCCGCCAGTTTTGACGATAGTTTCTAAAATTAAAATAATTCATTTAATTTTTCTATTTTGAAAACACAAAGAAATTGAAGTCTTAAGTCCTCGTTCTTCCAAAAGACATGAAGAGGTGAGGATTTGTTAGTTTGTTTCTTTTCAAATGTTGCCCAACAATGTTGTTGATGGCGCGAGCGTTGTAGCTTTTATCTGAAATTATCTTTTTTTAGCCTTTTTGGCCGAGAAAAAATGGCAAAAATATTTTTTGCTCTTTATGCTACCTAATCCAGATAAGAGAAAAACAACGGGAAAATTGTGAGCACTTTAAAGGAAATGAAAATATAAGAATCAGAGAGTTTTTTTTATTAAGACAGCAAAACTTCAAAATAGCAAAAATACACCCCCTCCTTCCTTTCCAATCAGACAGCTTTGAAATTTTTATATTTTTTTTATTAACATCAAAGAAAGGGAATTTCCAAGTCATCATTCTTTCAAAAGGCATGACGAAGTGAGGGTACGAGCGAAGATGAAACTGAAAAATTATTTCTTCGCAGATTACGTAAGATATATCTACGAAACTAACTTAAATAAACTGATTCTTGATAAGTCCTTACATTTGTAGATTTTCAAATGCGCTTTACATATTTACATTTACACATTCATAGTCATCTCATTTATTGACTGTAAGTTGGAGGTAATAGGCTTGAGAATGCTTCTGTGGGATGTCGACTCTTGTTGACAGAAGAGCATCACCAGATGTGGAAAACCAGAGCATCGCATAGTGACCAAGACGGACCAAATGTTGCGCAAAGCTTCCATTCGACTGGTGGTCCCGGGGACTGCTTGTTTTGTAATTCTAAGTTTATCATGGCGGAAATAGGGATAGATGGCATCCCAGCCATGGTAAATTTGATGTAATTATTAACTGCTGCAATTTTATAGGCATATCAGTCTGGTTATAACCAATACAGTACTTTGGCATAAAATTGCCCTTAAGTTAACAGGGTATTCACATGATGGTAAGACGGCTAACTTTATTGATTATAGTTAACGTAAACCAACGCCTGGCAGGATCAACACAAGATACTAGGATATATAGGAGTACTGTTACTGATGTTGAAAGTAAAAATCACCACGTAGTAGTGCCTAGGGTTAATCTAAAACTGAAATTTATGAAGGGTAACCACCTTCCGAGAAGTTATGATGTTGTTGAACTGCAAGATGAAAACTTGAGAGGAAGTTTCCAGGAACGGTTGAGTATGGAACTTGAGATAAATAATTTCTTAGACCACACTGATTTTCAATTTACAAAAAATTAAACAATAAAAACGGGTTTTAATTTCTATAAAGCAGTGAATACAAAACACTTAATTAAACAAAAATACTCCGAATATTTCGGCCCCACATCCGGGAGCCTCTCTCAACGGAAAAAAAAGTATGTTTGTTTAGTATGTTTTTTATGTTGATGTAAGAAATTTTTTCGTTTTTTTTCCGTTGAGAAAGGCTCCCGGATGTGGGGCCGAAATATTCGGAGTATTTTTGTTTAATTAAGTGCTTTGTATTCACTGCTTTATAGAAATTAAAACCCGTTTTTCTTGTTTAATTTTTTGTAAATGGAACTTGAGATTAAAAATTTGACAATGTAGAAGTTGAACTGAATAATTTTAATAAAATATTTTATGAATTAAGAGAAAGTAAAATAGGGAGGAAAGGTTGAAATGCAACTAGGAATATTAGCGAAAACATTTTAAGCCTGGGAGAAAAGAGGAGGGGTTTGCACAAAATAGATCATATGAGAATAAGAGGAAAGTAATAGAAGCAGAAAAGGCATGGAAGTGTGAATTAAGGGGGTGTAAAATGGGAAGTCCATGGATAAAATTTGCCGAAAATCTTTAAGGTAATGTCGAAATATCAAGCTATTGTATTGACATATTAAGAAATTGAGAGTAAGTAGTCTCTCTGTTGTGGACTTTTTCCAATTAAAGGTAGGAACGAGGGCTCAGTTTGTGAATAACAAGTGTTAAAGTGAGATGGGCTGAACATTTTGAGAAAATGGTAAACCGAGATAAAGTTGTAGGAAAGGATATATAAAAGAATAAAATTTTTCTGACAATTTGTAAGTGAAGGAAGACTTACTTTGCGAAAGATAGTTGAACACAGCACTAAAAGAATAAAAATTAAAATGTTTAGGGTTTCCATAGTATGGTCAATGAGTTCTTGAAAGTATTGTGGGGGCCAAGCTGGACATAAATTCGTGAATACTATAAATGATATTTTACAAGAATGGGAAGTACCCTAAAAGAGAAGACAAGTGTGGTTTTAGAAAGACCAGAGGCTGCATTGACCAAATTGTCCCTCTTAGATGAACAAAATGAGAAATCTGAATCATCAGATTTCTGAATCATCTGTATCATCAGGCCCCTCTCATTCTTTGTTTTACAGATTATAAACAGTAATTTGATTCAGCCGATAGAAAAGCGTAAATTAAGGTATTGCTGTTGAGGTATTGAGTTAGTTAACAAAAAGAATATTGCTGCAGTTAAGGTAGGAATGTGGGGTTAGTAACTGGTTTGGTGTTGAATCAGGAGATCCAAAGGGCTGTGTCCTATCTCCATTTATATGGATTGTTTTGAGGGATTTTGTCCTAAGAAACTCGGCATGGGAGAGCATTGAGCCTAGTGTTACTCTTCTAGATCTAGATAATGAATTTAGTTTTGAGCTAATGAATTCAGATAATAAATTTAGAATTTATTAGAGTGTCCTTTATAAGTGTGTTAGCAATCGAAATGAGTTTTTGGAGGTTTTTGGGATTTAGAGTTCATGAATAGATTTAAGAAATGATAAAAAATTTATTGAACTAAGGGGCTGGAAAAAATTGGGGTTGAAAATTGATTGATTGAACTGATTAAAATTAATTGCTTGAAAATCAATGGATTTTTGATTTATTGAGAAATTAAGAGAACTAAGGGGCTTGGACGAGGAATAAATGAGGATTGAAAGGTGATGTTGAGTGACGAGAAGATTGATCAATTGCGTCGATTCACTTGCCTGAGGAGTATTATAAGTAAATATGGTGGGTGTAGCGAAGATGTAAAATGTACGTGGGCTTTGGACTGTACGAATGGCCCATGGTGTTATTTTTGTAGTCGAAGAAAGTTCCCAAGAATAAGAAGATAAATCTGCGAACCAAGACTAAGATTTTGGAAGATATGGTAGGGAGAGCAGGGAAATATGGTTCTGAAACGTCGATACTTCGGAAGGCAGATGCAGATTTGTTAGTATTTTCTAGAGGCACTATTTTCCAGATAGTTCTAGGTAGACATTTGACTGCCGTATGACAAAAAAGAAGATGCACAAAGAATTTAGCTCTATCACATTTTTTAGAGCTATAACGAAAGATAATAATGGTAGATGGTAATAAGCTTACCTAAGCTAAGGGTGTCAGGTCTTAATTTTGTTTAAACGATAATTTCGACAGGATCTTTGCCTGTCATCATCAGGTTCAAATCTTGGGCAAGAGATTTGAATTTGAACCTGATGGTGACAGGCAAAGATCCTGTCAAATTTATTCTTTAAACAAGATAAAGACCTGACATCCATAGCTTAGGTAAGCTTATTACCGTCTACCATCATCAAACAGTTCGTGGTAACTTTTTGCCAGACTGTAAGTAAGGAGCGACGCGGCTCAATAGTATTCGAAACTCTAAAAAACGGAACTTCGATACCAATAGATACATAAAAAGAATCAGATTTTTGTGCTGATTCCAAATATATAAGTTTCATCAAGTTTAGTCTTACCAAAGTTATGGGCCTGAGAACATTTGCCTTATTTTCAAAATAAGGGGGGAAAACCCCTTAAAAGTCATAGTATTTTAATGAAAATCACATTATCAGATTCAGCGTATCAGAGAACCCTATTATAGAGGTTTCAAGTTCCTATCTGCAACATTGTGGAATTTTGTATTTTTTGCCATAAGAAAGATCACGGATGCGTGTTTATTCGTTTTTTTTGTTTTTTTCCCTAGGGGTGATCGCATCGACCCAGTGGTCCTAAAATATCGCGAGAGTGCTGATTCGAACGGAAATGAAAGGTTCTAGTGCTCTTTTTAAGTGACCCAAAAAATTGAGGGCAACTTTCATTTAAGTGACCTTTAAGTGACCTACGTTCATTTTTTTCCCAAAGTCACCCAATCTAAATTTTGAGATAGCCTTTTTGTTCAGCATGGTCGAAAAATACAATAACTATGTCTTTGAGGATGACTTAATCCCCCACTGTCCCCGAGGGAAGGGCTGAAAGTAAGTATCTGCAAGTAAGGTCTGCAAGTAAGTATTGGTTGTTGGGAAGTATACAGAAGTTTTCAGGGAGATTTCTTCTGGTATTTGGAATGGGGGGGAGTCAAGGATTGCGTAGGAGGATCTTTCCATGGAGGTAGTTTTCATGGGGGAAGGGACATTTCTATGAACGGGGCGCCGGATTTCCAAGCATTATTTAAAAAAAACGATCAGAAATTAAATGAAAACAAATTATTTCATCTGAAAGTAAGAAGTGACATCAAAACTTAAAACGGACACTGATTATTACATATATGATTGGGTTCACCCCCTAGTCATTACCTCGCTCTTTATGCTAAGGTTTTTTTGTACTTTCATAAGAGCTATTTATTCTAATTAACGGCCTTTGTGATTAAGGGGCAATTCTTAAAGAATTGGAACAAAATTTGAACTTTTGCGTAAAGAGTCAGGTATTGAATAGGGGGTGAACCCCCTAACATACGTAATAAAAATATATAGAAGTTCGTTACGTAAGTTAGTTCGTAAGTTACGTCAGATCAAAATTTCGAGAAAGCCATTTAGCCAAAAAAAAAAAAAATTAATATGCAAATTTCGATTCAATCATTAATAATTCATGTACGGTGAGCCAAAATCAGAAGCGCATTAATTCAAAAACATTCAGAAATAAAATAAAAAAAAACAAGTATTTTTGACTGAAAGTAAGGAATGACATTAAAACTTAAAACGAACAAAAAGTGTTCCGTATATGAAAGGGACTGTCCCCTCCTCAACGCCTCGCTCTTTACGCTAAAGTTTGACTCTGTCTCACAACTTGTATTAGTAGTAGTAGTAGTAGTAGTAGTGGTAGCAGTAGTAGTTGTAGCAGTATTAGCAATAGAAGTAGTAATAGTATGAGTAGTAGTAGTTGTGGTAGTAATAATAATAGTAGTAGTAGTATTGGTAATAGTAGTAGCAGTAGCATACTACATATATATATATATATATATATATATATATATATATATATATATATATATATATATATATATATATATATATATATATATATATATATATATATATATATATATATATATATATATATATATATATATATATATATATATATATATATATATATATATATATATATATATATATATATATATATATATGTGTGTGTGTGTGTGTGTGCGTGTTTACATTTATATTGGTGTATGTTTATTTTTTAGGTCTTAACAATCGCCTTGTGATTTAATCCGTCGTTCCCCAAATATTCTTGCCATATCCTCAGTCTTTTGCTCGACTTTATAAGAGATATTTCCTATATGTCATTCTAGCAATAAGGGTGAGTAAGGAACGCAGCAATATTCTTTTTGAAATTAGTATTTCGTCAATTTATCAAAAGTGACATTCCCAAGGCCCAATTTTTTTTTATGTGGGAGTTAGATTGATGAGAAAAGTGCGTTGACGGTCAGGAAGTCGGTTCAGTTTTCTTGGCGGGGCCAACATCGATTTAATTAAATATTTTGATTAAATAAAAACGCTAATATCATTATCCTTATTTTAGTCTGATAAATGGACGTGTGCAGACTATGTTAATGCCAATTTTTGCGGCTATTAATAATATATTAATATATATTAATCTATAGATTAATATTTATAGATTATCTATAGAATATCTATAGATTAATATTTATATATTAATCTAAAGGTTATAAATATATTAACCTATCTTCATCAAACTTAAAATCTATTATAGAAAATTTTACAAGTATTGGGTTGATGCATGTTAAAAAGGAGGGTTTTTGTAAGGACTATTGTTGTTCGAAAAAGTTGTTTTTTAAGTTGTTTTTTAATTGTTTTTTAACGTTGTAATTTTTTACACAAAAAAAAATTTAACTAGGTTGAATCTAAGTTTTTGTCATTTTTACTGGCTTTAAGTTTCACACATGAGCCTTTCAAAACCAGCCAGATTTTTAAGGAATTCAGTTTTTTTTTATTTCTTCAAAGCTAAGGTATAACATGAATGACTTCTTCTACATCAAGGATGTACATAAAAGAAAAGCTTCAACGCAATTTTTTCCATAGAATCTTAGGAAAGCAACTTTTTCTTTTTCTCTGGGGCTGAGGTCTTTTAAAGATGAAAACGGCATCGTTTAATAATTAAAAAAATATTAAAGGTTTAAAAGTATAATTCGAATAATAGATATAACAGTTTAATATAAATAAGAACATAGTGAAGCTTTAACTTGTTTTATTTTTTTTAATACTGATATTTAAAATATACATTTCATAAGCCAAAATAGGATGGTTACACTCACAGAATGATTGAATTGAATGAAAACATTGAAATGAAATGAAATGATAGAAATAATGAATGAAAACATTCACAGATTGAACACGAATTTTTTTTTGTCAACTTAGTGCTCGTTGTAATAAATAGTTTTAAATCTATTTTTATTTAATGCCCAAGTTTATTTGAAACTTCAGAAACTTCTACATAATTAGGTTTTTGTGTGTTCTTTGGCACAAATCCACAAAGAAAACAGTATATCTATAGTAGAAAATGATCTGAGCTGCAACAATGCTTGCCATAATGTCAGGACATTGATAATTTTGAATAAAATTAATTCAAAACAAATCATTGAATCAGTTTGATCAACAGTTTCGTGAAAAACAAATTATTTTGAAAATTTATCCTTGTCAGGAAGAGTAGGCTTGTTAAAACAAAAGTAAAACCTTTGTTTTTTTTCAATAGTGACCTGTTTTAGCTGTTTTATTCATTTTTATATTTTAATATTTGTAGTCTTTCCGTAAGTTGAAGTTAGCTTTAAACTAATCAGCTCAAGCACAGTTCAGATAATTATATGAACTGTGAGCTCTAGGTTTTAACAAGGAAATAACTTTAGCACCAGGGACAGTGAAAACGATTGGTTGGTTAAATTGAAACTTGCACAACCATGCATATTAAAAAACAAACATGGATTCATTTTTTTAAAATAGCCTCCGTATGCAGTTATGCTGCTTTTGTTAGTAGCAGGTGCCAATTTTGAACAAAGTAATTTGGGTGAAAAATCAGCCAAAATTCGCTAAAAATCATACGGGACCACACAGCTTAAGAAGATGTTGCTTTCCTTTGAAGGTGTATCTGTTTTTAGGAATCAACAGATTACAACTTTTTTAATGTTTAATGACTAAAATTTTTATTAAAGCTAACTAATCAGTTTTACTTATTTATTTCCACGATTCAACTTGGCAACACTGACGAAAATGTGAGAGTACCCTAAAAGCTTCATAATTTTGAAACAGCCAAAGGGAGAATCTTTGGAAGCCACGGTTTTCCGACGTGAATAGACCTAAGTTGATTTGGGGGGGGGGAATATTTTTATTTTGATATTCTTGGTGCTTCAACTTAAATCAAAGTGTCATCAGTGCTGCAGCAATGTTTATTCCTTAGAAAACCATAAATGATTCCCAGTAAAATTAATTAGAAACTAATATGTACGTCAGCTTGGTTCAAAGTCAGTTTTAGAAGGAACGGAGGAACTTTTCAGGGAGGGGATAGTCCCCCTCCTATATACCTCACTCTTTACGCTAAAGTTTTAGCGTAAAGTTTTAGCGTTCACTTTTAGCTCTAGGTTTTAACAAGGAAATATTTTTAGCACCAGGGACAGTGAAAACGATTGGTTGGTTAAATTGAAACTTGCACAACCATGCATATTAAAAAACAAACATGGATTCATTTTTTTAAAATAGCCTCCGTATGCAGTTATGCTGCTTTTGTTAGTAGCAGGTGCCAATTTTGAACAAAGTAATTTGGGTGAAAAATCAGCCAAAATTCGCTAAAAATCATACGGGACCACACAGCTTAAGAAGATGTTGCTTTCCTTTGAAGGTGTATCTGTTTTTAGGAATCAACAGATTACAACTTTTTTAATGTTTAATGACTAAAATTTTTATTAAAGCTAACTAATCAGTTTTACTTATTTATTTCCACGATTCAACTTGGCAACACTGACGAAAATGTGAGAGTACCCTAAAAGCTTCATAATTTTGAAACAGCCAAAGGGAGAATCTTTGGAAGCCACGGTTTTCCGATGTGAATAGACCTAAGTTGATTTGGGGGGGGGGATATTTTTATTTTGATATTCTTGGTGCTTCAACTTAAATCAAAGTGTCATCAGTGCTGCAGCAATGTTTATTCCTTAGAAAACCATAAATGATTCCCAGTAAAATTAATTAGAAACTAATATGTACGTCAGCTTGGTTCAAAGTCAGTTTTAGAAGGAACGGAGGAACTTTTCAGGGAGGGGATAGTCCCCCTCCTATATACCTCACTCGTTACGCTAAAGTTTTTAGTACTTTTAAAAAAGCATCTTATTTTTCTAATTAAACGGCCCTTGTCTTTCAGGAGTCATTTTTAAGGAATTGGGACAAAATTCAAACTTTAGTGTAAAGATCGAGGTGCTGAGGAAGAGGCAGCCTACTTTATATAGGAAATAAGGTCTGCTCGTTTTAAGTTTTAATTTTGCTCCTTACTTTTAGTTGAAAAAACTTGTTCTTTTTATTAAATTTATGATCATTTTTTAAATAATGCCAGGACATCTGGCCCCACCTCCACGGAGTAACCTTTTCCCCACGGAAATATCCTCTAGACAATTCAATGCGGGTGAAAATTTACCCTGTACAATACTCTTAACCACTCGGCGCGTAAAATTGAAACAGAAAAGAGAAAGCAAGACAAATAAAAAGAATTTTGTATAAGAATTATGGCAAATTCCCGCAGTGTATAATTTCCCCTGACAAATTAACTCCCCGGAAACTTTTCTCCCCATGGAAAATTCCCCTTGAAAACCCCCAGCAGAAAATTTGTCCCCCCCCACCTAAAGATGTGTGCCTGCATCCCAATAACAAATACTATTCGTAAACAATGGACACATTTCAAAACTTAAGGAGCTTTCTCCTGGGGCAGTGGGGGGTCATGTTATACCCAAAGGCATAGTTATTGGGCCTATCAACTATGATGAACAAATTTGCTATCTCAAAAGTTTGACCGGATTATTTTGGGAACAAGGGGGTGGGAGGGGGCCTAACTGCTCTCCAATTTTTTGCTCACTTAAAAGGGCACTAGAATTTTTAATTTTCCGGTCGAATGAGCCCTTTCCCAATATTCTAGACCCACTGGGTCAATACTATCACACTGGGGAAAAAAACACACATCCGTGATCTTTATTCTGGCAAAAAATACACAATTCCACATTTTTACAGATATGAGCCTGAAACCAAGTACAGCAGGGTTCTCTGATACTCTAATTCTGATGGTGTAATTTTCATTAAGATCACTTGACTTTTAGGGGGTGTTTCTCTATTTTCTTGAAAATCAGAAAAAAAATTTCAGGCTCGTAACCTATGACAGGTAAGATTAAACTTAATTAAAATCAAACAGTTCGTGACAACGAACTGTAAGTAAGGAGCGACCCGGCTAAATAGTAACCGAAACTCTAAAAAATGGAATTTTGATACCAATAGATACATCAAAAGAATCTGATTTTAATGTTAATTTCAAATATATAAGTTTTATCAAGTTTATTCTTACCCATAAAAAGTTTTGCGCCTGAGAAAATTTGCCTGATTTTCAAAAAAAAGGGGGAAACTCCTCCTAAAAGTTATAGAACCTTAAGGAAAATCACCCCATCAAATTCAGCGTATCAGCGAGCCCTCCTGTATAGGTTTCAAGCTCCTATCTACAAAAATGTGGAATTCTGCATTTTTTTTGCCAGAAAAAAGATCACGGATGCATGTTTATTTATTGTTTTTTCCCGGGAGTGATCGTATCGACCCAGTGGTCCTATAGAATATCGTGGGATGGCTCATTCAAATAGAAATTAAAAATTCTAGTACTCTTTTTAAGTGACCAAAAAAATGGAGGGCAACTAGGCCCCCTCCCGTGCTCATTTTTTGCCAAAGTCACCCAATCAAAATTTTAAGATTTTCAGAAGCCATTTTGTTCAGCATGGTCGAAAATATAAGGACTATGTCTTTTAGGATAACTTAATCCCCCAAAGTCTCCGGGGGCCGGGCTGAAAGTTTTGAGCTTTACCCAATGTTTCCATATAGTATTGGTTATTGGGAAGTATACAGACGTTTTCAGGGGGTATTTTTCTGGTAGTGGGGGAAGGGGGTCAGGGTTTATGTGGGAGGATCTTTCCATGTAGGGAGTTGTCATGGGGGAAGGGACAATGTTATAAAGGGGGCACCGGATTTCCCAGCATTATTTAAAAACGATCAGATATTAAAAAAAAAAGTTTTTCAACTGAAAGTAAGGAGCAACATCAAAACTTAAACCGAACAGAAATTATTACGTATATGATTGGGTTCGCCCCCTATTCAATACCTTACTCTTTAAGCCAAATATTGTTTTTTAGTACTTTCATAAGATCTGTTTATTCTAATTAACGGCCTTTGTGATTAAGGGGTCGGTTTTAAAGAATTGGAATAAAATTAGAACTTTAGCGTAAAGAGCTAGGTATTGAATAGGGGACGAACCCCCTAATATACGTATTAGAAATATATGAATATAGAAGTTCATTACGTATGTTAATTTGTAAGTTACGTATATTTGTTATTAATGAAAACGTTGGTAAATAAAACTAAACAACTTTCGAGAAAGCCATTTAACCAAATAAAAGTAAAATTAATATGCAAATTGTGTTTTAACTATTGATCTTCGGTGAGCCAAAATCAAAACCTGCATTATCAAAAACGTTCAAAAATTCAATAAAAAAAACAAGTTTTTTTTAACTGAAAGTAAGGAACGACATTAAAACTCAAAACGAACAGAAATTATTCCGTATATGAAAGGGGCTTTCCCCTCCTCAACATCTCGCTCTTTATGCTAAAGTTTGACTTTTTGTCACAACTCTTTTTTTTAACAAAAATAAACTTTAGCGTAAAGAGCGAGACGTTGAGGAGGGGACAGTTCCTTTCATATATGGAATAAACTCTGTTCGTTTTAAGTTTTTATGTCGCTCCTTACTTTCAGTTAGAAAAACTTGTTTTTTTTCATCTAATCAAACAGTTCGTGGTAACGAACTGTAAGTAAGGAGCGACCCGGCTCAATGGTAACCGAAACTCTAAAAAACGGAATTTTGGTACCAATAGATACATCAAAAGAATCAGATTTTAATTCTGATTTCAAATATGTAAGTTTCATTAAATTTAATCTTACCCTTCAAAAGTCTTGCTCCTGAGGAAAATTGGCTGATTTTCGGAAAAAGAGGGAAAAGACCCCTTAAGGATTACATAACCTTAATTAAATTCACACCATAATATTCAGCGTAACCCTACTGTAGAGGTTTCAAGCTCCTATCTACAAAAATGCGGAATTTTGCATTTTTTGCCAGAAGAAAAATCACGGGTGTGTGTTTATTTGTTTGTCTTTATTTTTTTTTCTTTTCCCCAGGGGCAATCGTATTGATCCAGTGGTCCTAGAATATCGTAGGAGGGCTCATTGAAACGGAAATTAAAAGTTCTAGTACCCTTTTTAAGTGACCAAAAAAAATGTAGGGCAACTAGGCCCCCTCCCACGCTCATTTGTTTCTCAAAGTCACCCAATTAAAATTTTGAGATAGCCATTTTGTTCAGCATAGTCAAAAATCTAATTAATATGTCTTTTACGACGACTTAATCCCCCACAGTTCCCAGGGGAAGGGCTGCAAGTTATGAACTTTGCCCATTGCTTAGGCTACATATTGTATTGGTTATTGGGAAGTATACAGACATTTTCAGGAAGAATTTTTTTCTGGTGGGGGGGGGCTGGAGGAGGGGGTTAATACGGAGAATCTTTCCGTGGAGTATGTTTCTTTGGGATAAGGGATATTTCTATGAAGGGGGCGCCAGATTTCCAAGCATTATTTAAAAAACGATCAGAAATTAAATTTAAAAAAATAAGTTTTTTCAACTGAAAGTAAGAAACAACATTAGAACTTAAAATGAACAGAAATTATTTCGTATATGAGGGGGTTCTCCCCCAAGTCAATACCTCGCTCTTTACGCTACATTTTTTTTAGTGCTTTCAAAAGAGCTATCTATTCTAATTAAAAGGCCTTTGTGATTCAGGGGTTTGTGAATTAATTTTTTTTTAACTTTTAACGTAAAGAGCGTGGTATTGACTACGGGGAGAACCCCATCATATACTTAATAACATATACGCAATAATAAAAAAAAACAATAAAAAAAAGCGATACGGCTAAATAGTAATCGAAACTTTTAAAAACGGAACTTTGATATCAATAAATGTATCAAAAGAATGGGCTTATAATGTTGATTCGAAATATAAGAATTTTATTAAGTTTAGTATTACTCATCAAAGGCTACGAGCCTGAGAAAATTTACCTGATTTTTTAAAGAGGGGGAAACATACCCTAAAAGTAAAATAATTTTAATGAAAATCACACCGCCAGATTCAGCGTATCAGAAAACCCTATAACATATGTTTCCCCCTGGAGGGCTACTAAATTTGTTCCATCACTTAGAGACTTATCATACCAAGACCGTTTGAAAAAACTGTCGCTCCCAAGCCTCTCATACCGATTTTTGAGAGGAGTTCTTATTGAAGTATACAAAATATGCAACAGATACTACGACAACATCCCTCCAGAAGAGATAATAACATTAAAGAATAATAACCTGAGAGGTCACGAGTTTAAGCTAACTGAAGAACGTTTCAGAAGAGATGTTGGGAGATGGGCATTCAGCAACCGCATTGTCTCCGAATGGAATGCACTACCATCAGACACTGTTAACTCAGATAGTGTTGGGCGATATTTCGATTTTTCGATATATCGATATATCGATATATCGATATTTTCACTTTCGATATTCGATATATCGATATCGATATTTCGGAACTGTTTTTGGCTCCGATACACTCTTGTTTTTGCCAAAGTTAAATAATGAAAATCGTAGTTAAAGAGTATTTTGCATCATTTTTTTATAAAAAACTTCGAATAATACAACATTGAACAATTAAAAAACTAAATTCGATTATATGAAAGAATATCACGAAAACCCAGACGTGAAACTACTTGGAATCAAGAAAAAAACGCGGCTATATTTGGCTATTCAAAAACAGCAACATGTTAATGTTTTTCCCAGAGAGTTGGTTTCTCAACACGGTGATCAACTGACCCGCCTTGGAAAAAACTCTCTCAGAAGGGACACAGGTGGTAGGCCCAGACATGAATTTCATGGCAACCCCGTACAGATATTTCTGAGAGCCCATGTTGCGAGAATTCCACTACTTGAGTGGATCCGTTTTTCTTGGAACTACAGATTCCCTGTTAAAAAGCTGCAGAGCCATGATAGACTCGGCTGCTGTCGAACCACGTCCTGAGTTGACTACCAGAACTTCGTCATGTGAGCCCCACAAACTGTCATGAGCCTGTCAATGCTGTCTCGCGGGGTTTGTGACGGTACTTGTACCTGCTGCTACGGATTCAGCAGACAGCAAGGTCAAATCCATCTCTCTTGCTATTTTCCCCTCAACCGAGACAAGATCGTCAGGGGAAATATACATTTTCTTGAAACGCGGATCAAGGTATGTGGCAATCGTCACGGGTGTGACCTGACGAGGCTTATAAACCTAGCTTGCATTTTCTCCATCAAAGCCTTGCGGAGGTCCTCGGCGACATTTGAAAATCCACCACAATCTACCTGAACAAGGTGGCGTCTCAAAATCTTGGATAAAGGCATGACTTTTGTGATGGAGGGATAGCTTTCAGAAGAGAGCTCGATTGTGACCTCGTCAAAAGGTGTAAGTACCGCGATCACGTTTGATATAACATCCCACTCACTTTCAGTGAGTAGTAGATCTACTTTACCGAGAAGCACAAGCAAACTTGGTACCGACTCTTTCAAATCTTGTAGACTACGCAACACAGTGAGAGGCGAATTCCGTCTAGTGGTCACATCAGGTATTAGTTTTTTGGTGCAAACATTGTCAATAGAGATATGAACCTGGCGCAGCTTGTCGGCAGCTACAACACTACGTCTGAAAAAGCTGACTATGTTCCTAGCTTTTTGGACAAGAGGTGACAAGTCAGCAGTATCATCAATAGCACCCCTCACAATCAAATTCAGAGTATATGCGAAGCACGAAACATGTCTCCAGCCTTTACCTACAGCAGATGCAGCATCCTTTACAGCCCGTACCACATTTGCTCCATTATCGGTAACTACAGCTACAACCTTTTCCTTAATCCCCCACTCAGTGGCAATTTTCAGAAGATGAGCTGCGATAGCATCAGCAGTATGCCTTTCTTCAAGTTTCGCAGCACGTTGCTGCAGAGGCAGCCTTTCTCGTCAATGTAATGTACAGTGACAGTCATGAAACCCTCAGTCACCTGGGAGGTTCATATATCTGTGGTAAGGGAAACATGTCCTACTTTATTTTTAGCGCCTCCTGCAGTTTCAATTTTTCTACAGCATAGATTTCAGGGAGAAGATCTCTTGTCACTTTAGCTCGGGATGGCAAAGTATAATTAGGGTCAAGGCCCTGCACCAGATCAATAAACCCAGGATTTGAAACAACAGAGAGGGGTTGCATATCATTTGCAATGAATTTCACAACCAGTTTCTTCATTTTTACAGTTTTAGGGTGCTTTGCACTGTACTTGGTCTGTAACAACGAGTCAATTCTCAGCTGCTTTGCACTTGGTGCTCCTGAGTCAGTCTGGTCACTTCTATCACGGGTAACTTGGGTAGGGTCACTAGCTTGACTCAAAGGTCTGGTTGAGTTTTGGCTATGTGATGGGACAATTTGACTTGAATCATGTTCATCATCAGATGGACACGAATCAGAATCAGGGTTAACACTGGCACCCCCGGCCGATGAACTCCCTTTTATGCTTTGGTATTGTTTTTGTGGTTTGTCTTGAGATGAGCATTAAGGTTGGTGGTATTTCCAGAGGTAGCAACACTTTTTTTGCATATTTTGCATAGTGCAGACTTAGCCGATACTTTTGTAAAATATTCCCACAAAGGACTTGGCATTTTTTAAAAACTGGTAGAGACCTGGACCTGCAATATATTAAACATTCAGAGGCAAATAGAATCCAATGGAACTGATTTTGTTAAATAAAGTGGTAGTACCAACCAGCAAATAATGGACCAAATGTGAGGATTCGATTTGGCATATAGGGTTGGATTTTGCTATGTACTCTAGATCAATAAGCAAAAGAAAATGATGAAAAATTACAGTATATTATCAGCTAAATTTCTAAATATCAAATATTTGCCAAAATATCATATTTTGCCAATCTGTTTTACAGAAATGTTATCTACTAGTCCAATAGCCATGTAGCAAGACAATACTCTGATATTAATGAGATTTCAAAGTCAAGACAGTGTTACCGCCTAGAGTCTAGGCGGTAGAGTCTAAGCTAGACGAGTTGTCGGAAACGCATCTGCCTAAAGAATAATCAAATCAACCGAGCACAACCTGGAGAGGCTGTGACACTATTTAATTACCAAAGGAAAAAATCATCAGACTCATTCTTCCTGACTGAGCATAGAAGCAGCATAAAAACAGGACACACAAACAGGCAACATTACAGAACCCTTTAGTGCACTTCTACATTTTTGAAAACGCCCTCTGACTTACCCATTACATACTTCATACCAGCTTCATCACAGGGACCTATGCAACCTCGGACTGTTCGGACAAGAAACTAGTGCCGTGGTAATAGAAGTGTGAATCTAACCTTCAAACTATAATTTAAGCCTCCTGACCCTGTGTGGCAAAGGGAGGTTGTTAATTTCAGTTGAAAAGCTAAAATTATGATCTAAAAGCTTGATTGATACTTTTTATCACCAACGTACGAGGCTATACCAGTCTGAGGTTGCATATTTACCTAGCATAGGTTCCCTGTACCTGACTTAAACCCTGATTTTTACGAGGTGGGCTGAGAAATTCTACTTCTACACTTACCCAGCTGGGAATCAATAAAAGTATTTTGGGTTATGGGGCTATAAGCCCCATAACCATCATTGTCACATCATTGTCACATCATCATTGTCAAAATGATGATTTAATTAATAAACAGGCCTGAACGGTGAGTATACAGGGTTGCGAATTTTTTGGTCAATGAATATGTCCCTTGAGCATCCAAAAATGTTTCCTTTTCAGCCAAATTATGTCCATATTTTGTCTATAATATGTCCATAATATATCCATCTTGAAATCTCACAAACTAGTTTTCTTGCGACTTGTATACCTCTTTCAAAGTGGTCAGTTAACATCGAATATAATGAAAACAAATAAGATTCATTTAATCATCCATAAAAAATGAACTAGTGTGAAAGCACAAAAGTCGTAAAAACATATAAACATTAAAAAACTAAGTATCGGAGCTTGAAGTTCATCTCCGTACGATAGGTCTGCTTGACAAGTAGGGTTGGTATGCGGATCAGAATTTTCACTTCCTGTTGTAGATTTTTGCCAAGCAGAGTTCATGAGTAGGTCATAAGGTACAATCCAGGAGTTAAGTGACGCTGCAGACTGCTTGGTAAACAGGGTTGCCCTTCAATCAGGAGGGTGACATCCCTCATAATTCAGTAATTGCTTCTGTTGCAAGTTGTATCTTGAGCCCTTAAAGGGGCCCCAAAGGTATTGAATTTTTTTTAACCACACAAAGAAGTTATCAACAGTAGTTAAGTTACTGAAAAGTTGTTAAAAACATATCAATAATTTATAAATAAGTTATTCAAGAGTAATATATTCCAAAAAATAACAATCAAACCCCATTTATTGGGCAACACAAATATAAACTGTTTTCCTAATGTTTCAAGTTTTCAAATGCCGTAAATAAAAGTAGCACTTATTTTTGAATTTTGTAACTTTGCTGTCAAAATTTCTGGTATTATTTTTGAACATTAGGGTGGGGGGGGTGGTTAAATTTCATGGTAAGTTTGAAGTGGACCTTATAATCTGCTAGAATGAAAGTTAAAACATCATTTGATACTTCTTATGCTCTTTCATAATTCAAATAAAATACCTTCAGGGCCCCTTTAAGGGCTCAAGATGCAATTTGCAACAGAAGCAATCATTGGATTATGAAAGAGCATAAAAAAAGGCATCAAATGATGTATTTACTTTCATCCTAGCTAAATTATTGTGCCACCTGCAAATTTACCACCAATACCAACTGCCTAAACCTATACACTGTGCCCAAGATTGGGAGCCTGTTTTAAATGTTTAAGAGGAGTGTATTTTGATCAAGATAGCCTACTTGTCAAAGATTATGCATTAGCCAAGCACTGGGAGGTTTTACCCAATATAACCCCTCCACTATAGCCTAGTCTAGGTTAAGTTTGTATTAGTTTTATAAAAGTTTTCCAGAATCTTACTGGGAATTTCACATAAACCTAAGGGTGACTCATTCAAACAGGGTGTGTGACTACCTTTGTTCCAGCAACACTTTACTAGGCTATAACTCCACACAAAGTTTTCATATAGCCTAATTTGTTATCAACCAGGTAGAATCACGACCCTTCTAGGAGACCCTTAATGAAATTATTTGAAAAAAAAACTACGTTTTCTAAAGAGTTAAAGCGGCTGAGGCACACGTTCGAACTTAAAATGTACAGGGATTAGGAGGTACAGTTGGGGGGCTGACGCACCCCAAACCCCCCACTTTCGTAATCTTTAAATAAAAAAAAAGTTTTTTAAACTGAAAGTGAGGAGCGACATTAAAACTTAAAACGAACAGAAATTATTCCGTATATGAAAGGGGCTGTGCCCTCCTCAACGCCTCGCTCTTTACACTAAAGTTTGACTTTCTCACAACTCTTTTTTTAAACAATAAAAACTTTAGCGTAAAGAGCGAGGCGTTGAGGAGGGCACAGCCCCTTTCATATACGGAATAATTTCTGTTTGTTTAAGTTTTAATGTCGCTCCTTACTTTCAGTTTAAAAAAC
Source organism: Artemia sp. Qi Xiang Cuo (assembly GCF_049724085.1). NCBI lineage: Eukaryota > Metazoa > Arthropoda > Branchiopoda > Anostraca > Artemiidae > Artemia > Artemia sp. Qi Xiang Cuo. Next base: position 56,936,963 of record NC_142812.1, read on the forward strand.
TTTTTTTATTTAAAGGTTGCGAAAGTGGGGGGTTTGGGGGCGGCAGCCCCCCAACTGTACCTCCTAATCTCTGTACGTTTTAAGGTTCGAACTTGTGACTCAGCCTCTTTAACTCTTTAGAAAACGTAGTTTTTTCAAATAATTTCTGCACATTTTTGTGCAGTTTATTACTTATTATTTCTTGACTAACTGTTAGCTGATCGTGTCAGGAGTTAAAGTTGGGGGGCTGCCGCACCCCAAACCCCCCGCTCTTGAAGATTCTTTTGTTAAGGCTTTTAATTCCTGAATACTCAAATCAAATGCGCAGTAAGATTTTCTTTTTTCAACTTGTCTTCGAGCATGCGGGTATACGGCATGTTATCAAAGCAGTGGAGACTTACCTGTAACCTGAAGGCCGACTGTGATATTCTTCTGGAGACGCCTGTTGAGCCGAAGGATTTAATAGATTGGATTTAAAAAAGAAACTGAGTTTCTTTTTTAAACTTTAAATTCAATAAAAAAAAAATTCCTTTAACTGGGAATCGAACCCGAGTCTTCAGCCTGAAAGTCAGTAGTAGCGACCACTGTACCACAGAGACAATTGTTATATTATTTTTAGTCTTTGCTATCTATTTTTGAGGCAAGCAAATCCCCACAAAACTTGATATTTGGTTTTTGGAAAACAGGGAAGGAGTGATCGGATTGAGTTGAAATTTTGGGGATAAGCTCCCAGGCCCTAGGAAAGCTTATCCTCTAAATTTCAGCCCGATCGGACAACGTTAAAGGGGGGCTGTGGTGGGAAAATTTAACATGGGCTCTTATAGGAAAACGAGGTTTTTCGTAAATGTAAATTCGGGGGATAATTTTTTCCGTCTGAAAATATCAAAAGGCCCTAACTGGTCAAATTCCGCTTCAAATAAGTCCTCGTTCATCTAGATCCGTTGCCAACTGTGGCCTCTAGGCGTGGCTAATAAATAAAAAAGAGAAATGAACTTTAAGTGGCTATACCTGGTTTTTGGAAAACAGGGAAGAAGTGATCGGATCGAGCTGAAATTTTGGGGATTAGCTCCCGGGCCCTATTAAGGCTTAACCTCTATATTTACGCCCGATCGGACAGCTTTAAAGGGGGGCTGTGGTAGGAGGGTCGAAACTTCTGACCCAGTTTACCCCATGAAGATAAAGTCGGAGGAGGATGGAATTTTACACGTTTCTTAGCTTGGGCTACAAAATGCAATCACCTCCGTCTCTCTGCGACCTCTAGGACCGGAAATCGCTTAACATTGTGGTGGGTCGCCTCTTTAAAGAGGCACAAGTGTGCCTTCTTGATTCAACTTGTAAATATGACAAGAAAACTTGTTAACTGAGACTAATTACACATATTTGTAGGATATTGCACTTCCAGCATGAAAATGTACTTACCAACACAAACATGTTATGATTTTTTGAAAATTGCGGTAAATTCTAAATAAAACTAGATAAAATCGCACATTCTTCTATTAGTTAACAAAAGTCTCAATCATTCCATTAAAAAACATCCAAACTGTGGAATGATAAGGAATGACAATGTCATTGTTGTTTATTTCAACGTTTCTGGAGCATTAGCTCCGTCTTATGAGTCATTGGATTTCATAGGTTATTCTTCTTCTTCTGGAAGATTTGGAAAACTTTTTTCTCTGTGGGACCTTTTCTGTTGGTCATTCACGAGTAGATGGCGAGAAAAGCTGAAAATACTGGAAAATTCCGAAATATCGTTTTCGATATCGATATTTACGTTTTGATATTCGATATCGATATTTCATCCGATATATCGATATATTGATATTAATATCGAATATCGCCCAACACTAAACTCAGATTCAGTCAATGCGTTTAAGAACAAAATTGACAAACATTATAGTGATAAAGCATTTGGTTATTTAAATTTTTGTAGATAGAGGCGCAAGCCTGTTTTCGCAATATATTATTATTATTATTATATGTTTCAAGCTCATATCTGCAAAAATCTGCAACTTTGTATTTTTTGCCAGAAGAAAAATATACGAATATAGAAGTTCGTTACGTAAGTTAATTTGTAAATTACATCAGAACCAAATTTAGAGACAGCCATTTAGCATAAGAAAAGTAAAATTTTTATGCAAATTTTGTTTACTTATTCAATGACGGTGAGCCAAAAAAAAAGCTGCATTAACTAAAACAAGATCAGAAATTAAATAAAAAAAACAAGTTTTTTAAACTGAAATTAAGGAGTGACATTAAAACTTAAAACGAACAGAAATTATTCCGTATATGAAAGGGGCTGTTCCCTCCTCAACACCTCGCTCTTTACGCTAAAGTTTGTTTCTGTCTCACAACTTTATTTTTAAAAACAATAAAAAACTTTAGCGTAAAGAGCGAGGCGTTGAGGAGGGGACAGCCCCATTCATATACGGAATAATTTCTGTTCGTTTTAAGTTTTAATGTCGCTCCTTACTTTAAGTTTAAAAAACTTATTTTTTTATTAAATCATCATAAAAAGCCGATTCTTTAGATATATTTATTGGTATAAAAATTCCTTTTTTATCAAAGTCGTGATTTGATTGAGGCTTTGTTCAGAATAAAAAAAAAACACAAACCTGGCAAAGATCTAAAAGATAAAGGCTGAGCTCGTGCTGGCCTTGATACAATAGCATTTTCTTCTTCTTCTTCTTCATTTGTTTCGTCACTTTCATCGTCAGTAGCTAATCCCAAAGCTGAGCATATTAGCTTGTATCTAATTGGAAGACTTCTGTAATTCTGCAGGCAAGTGCTCCGTCTAAGGGTGAGCAGTGGCACATTTTCAGAGAGAACACCAGACGCCAAAATAAGGGTTAATATTACCAGAGCAGCTTCAGTTCGGTAAATAAGCATATCTGAAAGTAAATCATAAGGACCATGAGTGCACCGTTTATTTTTAGTTCCTCACTAGGGGGAGGGAGGATGCGGAGCAGCTGACATTTAAATGTTTTTAATTTTTTTCGGTGTTAACCACTCCCTCCTTCTTCCAATGATTCTGGCGCTCACTAGAAAAAAAATCTCACGCTTGTTGTTCTCAACAACAGGCTTTTGAAAGCTCTCATCAATATTTTAGCTGAGTATATATATTACGTATAAATCATACATATGTTCTTTCCAATTGTGAATTTAACGCCAAATACGGTATTAGAAAAGATTCAGAAACAACGTCTCTAATGTCGTTTTTGAAAGTAGTCTTGAATGGTAATTTTAACGTAAAATGTAACGGAAATTCTAACGGAAAATACAGCTAGATTAATTTTCAGACTCTGAAGCTTGAGGATCTATCTTTAAGCTGACGTTAAAGTATCTAAGCAATGCTGATTTTTCTGTAAAAAAAGAAGAAAATAGCTATTTCCTTCGAAAATCAGAGTTCTCTGTTACATTTTTCTTTGTAAAAAGTCTCTTAGTACCAAAAGAGAGTTAGACCTCCAACAGTTTTGGATACGCTATTTTTAAGCCATGCGAATAGCGTTTACTTAAAAAATGCACTATTTCGGAAAAATCTCAACTGTTCCAATATTTAAGTCTGGAGATAAAAAAAAATCTTGGTATTAAAATTTTAGATGGTGATAACAAAAAGGTAAGCGAGAGGGTACTTGGGGTTCAACCCTTCTCATCCTAAAACCCCCCATTTTTCCCAACTTTTTGGGTACTATTTATTCAAATTATCAAGTTAAATTATTTTTCTTATTGTTTTTCCCAGGCTGTTTCATATATTATAGAAAATAATTTAGTTGCCCTTATCGCAGGGGTTTGAACCTACTAATTTTAATTTTTTTCCCCACCTCAAACCATGTTTCCATTTAAAAAAAAATCGGAAGTAAATCAACCAATGAAACAGCTAGAAATAGTTTCTTCACACTTTCATTGGTTAATTCACTTTTTATATTGTCCGTGAAATAAATATTGAAAACGTTTTTTCCGCAAGAAAGTTTTTTCTTGCGGAAATAAAGAGTGAAGTTGAAAAACGAGCAAAATTATTTCTTTGCAGACTACGCAAAAAAACTAGTTCTAATAAATTCACTCGTAATATTTTTTAGAGTTTTAAAACTAACCCTTTGCTGAAAACACAAAACCAAGCCAGAAAACAGGACATTATCTTAGGAGCAGAAAATGCTATGTGTGGCCTGTAGAAAATAATCGACTAATTTATAAGGCACTTAAGAGTCTTTCACTGGCCATGAAATTGATAACTTTAAGCATACAATCAAAATTCTCTACACAGCCTAATAAGCTTAGTTTTCAGTTAGGCGTTAGTTTTTAGAACTCTACAAATATTGGAAAATATTACGAGTTGGTTTATTTGAACTAATTTTGTACATATATCTCGGGTCAATTGCGAAGCAGTTTATTGAAGTTTCAATAAACTTTTAAAATTCAAAAATATTGAATTTTTGAAGTTTCAACTTCGATCTTGAAGTTAAAAATTCAAAAAGAAAAACTGCATTTTTCAAGATCTTGTGTTTTTTTGTATGTTTTTTTTGTAACTTTATATAGTTAAAAGTTAAAGTTAATAGTTAAAAGTCTTAGCCTTTTTGGAGGTTCAGGATCAAACATACCACCTTTCCCCGATAACAACTTTATATCAGATGCAATGCTGTAGCGTTGCCTATAGTAAAGGCCATACGGCTCCAATGTTTTATTATTTATTTATAACAATTTTTTTCCAAGAGGCACTTCATATGGAAGGGGTCGTCGTAAAAACTTCAAAGGGGGGTCATTCAATTGTAAATCGAGAGTTCTAGTGCCCTTTTTAATAGTCGAAAATGATTGGAGGGCCACTAGTCCCCCCCCACGCCCATCCTTCCCCCAAACACATTTAGTCAAAATTTTGAGATAGCCATTTTGTTCAGTGTAGTTGATTTTCAGATAGAAAATATATTTTTGAGGAAGACACTCCCCCACAACCCTCAGGGCAAGGGTTTTAAGTTAAGCCCTGGGGGCATATAAGGTTTTATAGAAGGTGTTGTCGTAGAATGCGCCAAGAAAGGCGCATTCGATTACAAATTCAAAGGGCTAGTGCCCTTTTTAATAGTCAAAAGTGATTGAAGGGCAACTAGCCCCCCGCCCCACGCCCATCTTTCCCCCAAACGCATCCAATCAAAATTTTGAGATAGCCAATAATTTTTTGTTCAGCGTAGCTGATTTCCAGATAGATAATATGTTTTTGTGAAGGACACTCCCCCACAACCCTTAGGGCAAGGGTTTTAAGTTAAGCCCTGGGTGCATATAAGGTTTTTTATACATGGCATTGTCGTAGAAACTTCAAAAAAGGCTCATTCGATTGAAAATTTAAAGAGCTAGTGTCCTTTTTAATAGTCGAAAGTAATTGGAGGGCAACTAGCCCCCCCCCACGTCCATCATTCCTCGAAACACATCCAATCAAAATTTTGAAATAGCCATTTTGTTCAACATAGTTGATTTTCAGATAGAAAATATGTTTTTGAGGAGGACACTCCCCCACAACCCTCAAGGCAACGGTTTTAAGTTATACCCTGGGGGCAGATAAGGTTTTTATAAAAGGCGATGTCGTAGAAACTTCAAAAAAGGCTCATTCGATTGGAAATTCAAAGGACTAGTGCCCTTTTTAATAGTTGAAAGTGATTTGAGGGCAACTAACCCCCCTCTCACGCACACCTTTTCCCCAAAAACATCCAATCAAAATTTTGAGACAGCCATTTTATTACACGTAGTTTTAAGTTCAAGGAAATTAGGTCTTTGAGGATGACAACTCCCCCACAGCCCTCAGGGCAAGGGTTGTAAGTTACGCCCTGGGAGCATATAAGGTTTTCTATAGACAATATTGTCGTATAAACTTTAGAGAGGGCTCATTTTATTGGAAATTGGAAGTTCTAGTTCACTTTTTAAGCGTCAAATAATATTGGAAGCTAACCAGCTTCCCCCCTAAACCCTATTTTCCCAAATGCATCCAATAAAAGTTTAAGATAGCTATTTTGTTAAAAATAGTTCAAAGTTCCGGTGTTGACACAACCCACCAGATGCTCGTATTAACTTCAAACAGGGATCATTTGATTGGAAATTGAAAGCTCTAGTTCACTTTTTAAGAGTCAAAAGAGATTGGAGGGCAACTAGCCCCCCCCCCTCCCCGCCCTTTTTTCCTCAAACCAATCCGATAAGAACTTTGAGATAACTTTTTTTTATATAGTTCAAAGACCATATAACGAAAACTCAGGGATCAACACAGCCCCCCAGGGCCCGAGGGCAGGTGTTGTAAGTTATAGTCTGGGGGAATATATGGCTTTTATTGAATGGACGCTCGTAAAAACTTCAGAAATGACTCATTTGATTGGAAATTGAAAGTTCTAGTTAAGTTTTTACGAGTCAAAAGATATTGGAGGGCAACTAGCCCCCCACACCCCTTTTCCCCAAATGCATCCAATAAAAATTTTGAGATAGGCATTAAGTTAAAAATTTCTCAAAAGTCAGATAACAAAAACTCAGGTGTCGACACAACCCCCCAGGGCCCGGGGGCAGGCGTTTTAAGTTATGCCCTGGGGCATATATTGTTCCTATGAAAGGGATGTTCGTACAAACTTCAGAGAGGGCTTATTTGATTGGATATTGAAAATTCGAGCTTACTTTTTAATAGTCAAAAGAGATCCGAGGGTAGCTATCCCCCAACCTATCGGATGAAAATTTTGAGATAGACATCTTGTTAAAAATAGTTCAAAGGTCGGGTAAGAAAAATCCGGTGTCAATAGCACCCCCCAGGGCACAGGGGAAGGCGTTCTAAGTTATGCCCTAAGGGCATGTATGGTTCTTGTGAAAGGAATGCTCCTATATACTTCATAGAGGGCTCATTTGATTGGAAATTGAAAGTTCTAGTTCACTTTTTAAGAGTCAAGAGAGTTAAACTAGCCCCCCCCAAGCTTTTTCCCCAAGCCCATCCCCTAGAAATTTTGAGATAGCCAGTGTTTTGGAAATTGTTCAAAAATTAGATAAAAAAAAACACCCCCCAGAGTCCGCGGGATAGGCGTTGTAAGTGTTGTCCTGGGGGCGTATATGGTTCTTATGAAAGGGATGCTCGTATGAACTTCAGATGGGGCTAATTTGATTGGAAATTGAAATTTCTAGTTAAATTTTTAAGAGTCAAAAGATATCCGAGGGCAACTAGCCCCCCCCCCCACACGCCTTTTCCCCAAGTCCATCCGATAAAATTTTTATAATAGCATATTTCATCAAAAATAGTTCAAAGGTCAGATAAGAAAAATTCCTGTGTCGACAGAAGCCGCCAGGGCCTGGAGGCAGTCGTTATGAGTAATGATCTAGGGGCATATATAGTTCTTATGGAAGGGATGCTCGTATAAAATTCGGAGAGGGCTCATTTGATTTGAAAGCTCTTGTTCACTTTTTAAGAGTCAAAATAGATCGGAGGGCAACTAGCCCCCCCCTCCTCCACGCCCTAAATGCGTCCGATAAAAATGTTTAGATAAACATTTTGTTAAAAATAGTTCAAAGTTCTAATAAAAAAACTCTTGTGTCGACACAGTCCCCCAGGGCCCGGGGGTAGGCGTTGTAAGTTATGCCCTGGTGGTATATATGGTTGCTATGGAAGGGATGTTTTTATAAAATTCCTAGAAGGGCTCATTTGATTGGATTTTGAAAGTTGCAATTCACTTTTTAAGAGTCTAAAGTGATTGGAAGGCAGCTTGCCTCCCCCCAGACTCCATTTATTTTTTCCCCGGAGGCACTTCATATAGAAGGGGTCGTCGTATAAACTTCAAAGGGGGCTCATTTGATTGGAAATGGAGAGTACTAGATCCCTTTTTAAGAGTCAAAAGTGATCAGAGGGCAACTGGCTCCCCAAGCCCTTTTTCCCCAAATGCATCTGATAAAAAATTTGGGGTAGCCATTTTGTTAAAAATAATTGAAACATCATATAACAAAAACACCTTTACGTATGGTCATTTCATTAAAAATAGTTCAGAGATCAGATAAGAAAAACTCCTGTGTCAACACACCCCCCCCCTCAGGGCCGGGGAAGGCGTTGGAAGTATTGCTCTGGGGGCATGTATGGTTCTTATGGAAGGTAAGTTTGTAAAAATGTCAGAGAAGGTTCATTTAAATGGAAATTAAAAGTTGTAGTTCATTTTTTCAGAGTGAAAAAGATCAGAGGGCAACTAACCCCTCCCGTCCTCCACGCCTTTGGGCGTATCGTATGGATAAACCCATCCAATAAAAATTTCAGGTGACCATTTTGTTAAAAATAGTTCAACCATCAGATATTAAAACTCCAGGGTCGACACAACCCCCCAGGGTCCAGGGATGCATTGTAAGCTATACTCTGAGGATATATATGGTTCTTATATAAGGGATACTCGTATAAAATTCAGAGAGGGCTCATTTGATTGAAAATAGAAAGTTCTAGTTTACTTTTAAAGATTCAAAAGAGACCGAAGCTTAATCTAGTCCCCCTCCCCGCACTTTTTCCCCAAACCCTTCCGATAAAAATTTTGAGATAATAATTTTGTTAAAAACAGTTCAAACATCATATAATAAAAACTCCGAGATTGACACAAACTCATTTTTTCACTTTGATATTGGTACTTTGATACCAGTTTTGATATTTTGATGATTTTTTTTAAAGTTTTAGTTTGAAATAAGAAATTTTTAAAAACTTGAAATTTTATGCAATCAAAAACGAACAAAAATTAATTAAAAAAGCTTTCCGAAAAATAAGTTTTTCAAAGAAAAGTAAAGGCCATTTTAAACTTAAACTCAGCAGATACAAATACCTTTTAAAGTTCAAACTCAAAACGACCAGAAATTACTATTAAAGAATAAATTAAACCCAAAACGAACAGAAATTAAATAAACAATAATAGCTAAAACATACAACAAGTAATAACATAAATGAATAAGTAGATCTTAAAGCGAGTAATGCTTAGATTGAATATGAATATCAAGCTTAAAACGAAAAAAAATATTTTCCTATTGAAGTATAAATGAAACTTAAAACGAACAGAAATTAAATAAACAATCAATGCAAACAAACATACAATAGATATTAATGTAAATTAATAAATAAATCTTAAAACGAGTGAAACTCCAATTGAATATGCAAATCAAGCTTAAAACGAACAAAAATTACCATAAACAAGAGTTTGGGTATGACCTCCTTCTCTTACTGTAGAATTCTAAAACCTATAACTGCGTCATTGGCTATTTACTGAAAACTTTATGCGTATTGAACAGTATTGGAAAGTATAAACAACATCAAATTGAATATTTGATGAATAATAATATCAATTGTTGAAAGATCCATCAGTTCAAGAATTTATTTCAATGTAATTGTATTTTTATTTTCAATACTGTAAAAACTGTAAAAGAAAATATTTGTAATATAATCCGTTTTCAGTTAAGTGCCAATGACGCAGTAGGCTTTTGGTTTTTATTTACAGTTAGGAAAGTAGGCAGTATCCAAACACTTTTCTGTAGGGAATTTATATTCGTCTTTAACAACTTTAAAAATAGCTAGTAGATTAAACTGAATATTTTATGTATAATGATATTAATTGCTGAAAACTCATCAGTTCCAAATGTTACTATAATTCTAATGTTTATTTTCAATATGAAGTACAAAAGAAAACATTTGTCATAAAATTGGTTTTCAGTAAACCGCCAATGACGCAGTAGGTTCTAGATGTTTACAGTGAGAGAAGGAGGTCATACTCAAATTCTTGTTTGTGGTGATTTTTGTTCGTTTCAAGCTTGACTTGCATATTGAATTTAACTTTCACTCGTTTAAAGATTTATTTATTAATTTACATTAATATCTCCTGCATGTTTGTTTGCCTTGATTGTTTATTTAATTTCTGTTCGTTTTAAGTTTCATTTATACTTCAATAGGAAAATATTTTTTCATTTTAAGCTTGATATTCATATTCAATCTAAGCATTACTCGTTTTAAGAGCTACTTATTCATTTATATTATTACTTGTTGTATCTTTTTGCTATGAGTAGTAGGTTACCTACCATTTCTAATACTTTACGTTCCATCCTGTTTTATTTGCCGCCTTTATGGTCCTTCCGTTTTTTCTGATAATTCTATTCTATAGGTCATTGCACTCTTTGCCAAGAGGAATGAGTATAGCTTAATTGGTGATTAGGATTTGAATAAAAGGAATAGTTTTAGTTGATTAGTAGGTTTTTTTTTTAAACTTGGCTATTCGTTTCATGGGTTTCATTAATAGAACGACTAATGTTTTTGAAAAGGGTAATTACTTCTTTAGTTTACGAGATTTGCGAATTTTTTGCGAAAAGTTATTTGCGTAAAGGTATTGCGATGGTTAAGAATGCCTCACGGGTGAAACGTCAGAATTGATAGGAGGCAAGATAAAAAAAAGGGGTAATTAGTGATTGGAAAAATTTTTAATGCTATTGCAATCGGAGATGTTTGTTTAACATTTGCAAAAAAGGGGTAATGGAATTTGCGAATTGGAGGAGATGTCGTGATTATGTACTGTATAATACACAAGTGATGTTTTGGAGAGTATTGTCAATTTAACGAAGAAATGACTGAAAAGTGTTACTGTGATCTGATTGAATTGTCGCCGACAATGAGATTTAATAGGTGCTAAGCCTATTGTTATTGCGAAAGGGATTACTCAATCTAATTCTTAGTGTTAAATGACATATTTCCAAAGACGGTCATTTTGAAAAGCAGACAAAAAAATTGGTTTGTTCCCTTATTTCTCTAGGGCAGGAGATAACTTAATTTACTTAGATAATGAACAATATTAATTAGTGATAGATTGTATCAGTGGAGAAAAAAAAGGATTAAACTGATTAACAGTTAAGGTAACCCCAAAGGAGCTGTTAACTGAGGTAATTTGTTATAAATTTGAAAAATACCTAACAACGAATTAGAAATGGTTAATTAACATTTGCAAAAAAAAAGGGGTAATGGGATTGGCGAATTGGAAAAGATGGAGTGGTTATGCACTGTATAATACTCAAGTGATGTTTTGGGGAGTCTTGTCAATTTACAAAGGATCTAACGTTCCCCGAGGGGTTTAGTTAAATTGGGTGGAGTTGCACGAAGGTTCAGTAGTACGAGAGTTCAGTAGCCCGGGGGTTCAGTTGTACAGGGTTTCGGTTATACAGGGGTTCAGTTACATGGAGGGATTCAGTTGAACAAGGGGGGACTTTGGGCAGTGTGTGTCTCTTTAGGCTGTGTGTCTCTTTGGGCAGTTTGAATCTTTATGGTCTGTGTGTGCCTCTTTTGGCTGTTTGTGTCGTTTTGGGCTTTGCGTCTCTCTTTTGTCTGTATTTGTCTCTTTGGGCTGTTTGTGTGTTTTATGTCTGTGTTTGTCTCTTTTGGTTGTGTGTATATTTTGCCTATCTGTGTCTCTTTTATCTGTTTGTGTCTCTTGAGTCTGTGTATGTCTCTTTGGGCTGTGTGTCTCTTTTAGATGTTCGTGTCTTTTTGTTATGTGTGTTTGTCTCTTTGGGCTGTTTGAGTCTTTTTGGTCTGTGTTTGTATCTTTGGGCTGTTTGTGTCTCTTTGGGCTGTGTGTGTTTCTTTGGGCTTTGTGCGTCTCTTTGGGCTGTGTGTCTCGGTGGACTGTTTGAGTCTTTTTGATCTGTTTGTGTCTCTTCGGGCTGTTTGAGTTTTTTTTGGGCTGTGTGTGTCTCTTTGTGCTTCTGTCTCTTTGGGCTGTGTGTGTTTCTTTGGGCTATGTGTGTCTCTTTGGTATGTTTGAGTCATTTTGGTCTGTGTGTCTTGCTTTTTTCTGTTTGTGTCTCTTAGGAGTCGTATGTGCCTCTTTGGACTTTGTGTGTCTTTTTGGGACGTTGGACTCTTTTGGTCTGTATGTGTCTGGATGAGCGTTTTTTTGTCTTTATTTGTTTACGTTTGGTTTTTTTGTCTCTTATATGCCATGTGTGTATATTTTGGCAAAGTTTGTCTCTTTTGAGGGATTTTAATCTTTTTGGTATGTATGTGTCTGTATGGGCGTTTTTTATCTCTTTGGGCTGTGTGTGTGTCTCTTTGGGCTTTGCATGTCTCATAGACCTGTGTGTATGCCTCTTTAGCCTGTGTGTGTGTCTCTTTGGGAGGTTTGTGTCTCTTTAGGGTGCATGCATCGTTGTGCAGTTTGAATCCTGATGATCTGTGAGTGACTCTTTTAGCTGTTTGTGTCTCTTCGGGCTTTGTGTCTCTCTTTTGTATGTGTGCCTCTCCTGTCTCTTTGGGCTGTGTGTCTCTTTGAGCTGTTTGAGTCTTTTTGGTCTGTTTGTGTGTCTCTTTGAGCTGTCTGAGTCTTTTTGCTCTGTGTTGTGTCTCTTTGGGCTGTTTGTGTCTCTTTGGGCTGTGTGTGTTTATTTGGGCTTTGCGTGTCTCTTCGAACTGTGTGTATGTCTCTTTTGCCTGCGTGTGTCTTTTTGGGCTGTGAGTATCTCTTTAGGCTGTATGTCTCTTTTGGCAGTTTGAATCTTTATGGTCTGTGTGAGCCTCTTTTGGCTGTTTGTGTCTTTTCGGGCATTGTGTCTCTCTGTTGGATGTGTGCGTCTCTTGTCTCTTTGGGCTGTTTGTTTGTCTCTTTGAGCTGTTTGAGTCTTTTTGATCTGTGTGTGTCTCTTTGGGCTGTTTGAGTCTCTTTTGGGCTATGTTTGTCTCTTTGGGCTTCTGTCTCTTTGGGCTGTTTGTATTTCTTTGGGCTATGTGTATCTCTTTGGGCTGTTTGAGTCATTTTGGTCTGTGTTTCTTTATACTTGATTTGTTTGTCTATTAGGGGTCTTGTATGCCTCTTTGGGCTTTGTGAGTGTCTTTGGGCTGTGTTTCTCGTTGGACTGTTTGAGTCTTTTTGATCTGTTTGTGTCTCTTTGAGCTGTTTGAGTCTTTTTGGGGCTGTGTTTGTCTCTTTGGGCTTCTGTTTCTTTGGGCTGTTTGTGTTTCTTTGAGCTATGTGTGTCTCTTTGGGCCGTTTGAGTCATTTTTGTCTGTGTGTGTCTCTTTAGGCTGTATGTCTCTTTGGGCATTTTTAATCTTTATTTTATTTTTGTGTTTCTTTTGGCTGTTTGTGTCTCTTAGAGGTCAAGTGTGTCTCTTTGGGCAATGTGTCTCTTTGTAGGGTTTGAATCTTTTTGGTATGTATGTCTCTGTCTGTTCGTGGTTTTTTGTATCTTTGATCTGTTTGTGTGTGTCTTTTGGCGTTGTGTGTCTATTCGGTCTGTGTGTATGTCTCTTTTTCCGTTGTGTGTCTCGTGGTTCTGTGTGTGTATATTTTGGCTGTATTTCTCTTTTGGCAGTTTGAATCTTTTTGGTCTGTTTGTGCCTCTTTTGGTTGTTTGTGTCGTTTTGGGCTTTTTGTCTCTCTGTTGGATGTGTGCTTCTCTTTGGGGCGTGTTAGTCTCTTTGACCTGTTTGTCTCTCTTTTGGCTGTGGGTGTCTCTTTGTGATGTGTGTGTCTCTTTAGGCTGTGTTTGTCTCGTTGGTCTGTGTGTCTTTTTGGGGTGTCTGTGTCTGTTTTTTGCATGAGTGTCTCTGTGGAATGCTTGGGTTTATCTTAGCTTTGTATGTGTATTCGTGATTTTTGTTTCCCTTTGGGCTCTCTGTCAATAATTTTAAGCAATAAATACCTTAAGCCAAACCCGTCTTTATTCTTTAGAATAGTTTTACTGTAAGCATGTAACAACATCTCTGATGAAGTCACCTCTTGGATACACAATGCAGAAACTTCATTTAAGAAACTATGAAAAAAATGTAAGTAAGTAACAAATTCTTTCTTGAGGTCACCTCTTGGATACACAATACAGAAATTTAATTTAAGAAATTATGAAAAAATTGTAAGTAAATATCAAATTGTTTCTTTAATTCACCATCTGGATAAGCAAAAAGACATTTATTTCAAGGAATTATGACAAAATTCTAAGTAAGGAAAAAACTCTCTTGAGTTCACCCTTTGTATGAACACGGCAGAAATCTCCTTTGGGATGTAATGAATTGTATTTAATCAAGTAGGAAACTCTTTCCTTTTGTCACAGCATGGATATGAAAAAATTGCTAGTAAGTAGCAAATTCTTTTTGAATTCACCTGCTGGATAAACAAAAAAAAGACATTTCGTTCAAGAAACTATGGCAAAATTCCAAGTACGTAACAAACTCGTTATTATTTTCATGACTTATATACACGATGTAGAAATTTAATTCAATGAATTATGAAAAAATTCTCAGAAAGTAATAATTTCCTTCTTGAGGTCAACTCTTGTGCATAAATTTAATTAAAGAAATTATTAAAAAATTCTCAGTCATTAACAATTTCTTTCTTCAGGTCAAGTCCTAGGTTTTCATTCAAAAAATTATGAAAAAATTCTAAGTAAGTAACAAACTCTTTATTGTTTTCACGATTTAGATATATGATGTAGAAATTAAATTCAAGAAATTATGAAAAAATTATCAGTCAAGTAGCAAATTCTTTCTTGAATTCACCTGTTGGATAAACAAAAAGACATATCATTCAAGAAATTATGACGAAATTCTAAGTATGTAACAAACTCTTTATTGTTTTCACGAGTTAGATAAACGATGTAGAAATTAATTTCAAGAAATTATGAAAAAATTCACAGTAAGTAACTTTTTCTTTCTTGAAGTGAACTCGTTAATAACAATTTAATTCTTTAAGTAAACTCTTGGATACGTAATACGGGAATTTCACTCAAGAAATTATGAAAAAATTATAACTAAGTATCAAATTCTTTTTTGAATTAACTTGTTGAATAAAAAAAAAGACATTTCATTCAGGAAATTATGACAAAATTCCAAGTAAGTAACAAAATCTTTATTGTTTTCACGAGTTAGATATACGATGTAGAAATTAAATTCAAGAAATTATGAAAAAATTCTCGGTCTAAGTAGCAAATTATTTCTTGAATTCACCTGTTGTATAAACAAAAAGACATTTCTTTCAATAAATTATGACACAATTCCAAGTAAGTAACAAACTTTTTATTGTTTTCATAAGTTAGATAAACGATGTAGAAATTAATTTCAAGAAATTAGGAAAAATTCCCTAGCATGAACACGGTCTTTGTTTAAGTAAATTCGTAAGGGCACAGTAAATAAAGTAACGTCAAGAAACATTGATAATTTTTGTAAGTAAGTAAAAATCACTTTATTGTTCCTACCTCTTGGATCCAAAGAACTGGTTAGACATTATAGAAACTATGAAAAATCGCTCGTACGTAACTTTTTTTCTCTTTATAACATACAATTCTTACTTAGCTACATTATGTAGAAATTTAATTCAAGAAATTATGAAAAAATTCTGAGTAAGTAACAATTTCTTTCTTGAAGTCAACTCTTAGATACACAATACGTTAATTTCATTCAAGAAATTATGAAAAAATTATAACTAATTAGCAAATTCTGTCTTGAATTCACTTGTTGAATAAACAAAAAGACATTTCATTCAGGAAATTATGACAAAATTCTAAATAAGTAACAAACTCTTTATTGTTTTCATGAGTTAGATATACGATGTAGAAATTAAATTCAAGAAATTATGAAAAAATTCTCAGTCTAAGTAGCAAATTCTTTCTTTAATTCACCTGTTGGATAAACAAAAAGACATTTCGTTCAAGAAATTATGACAAAATTCTAAGTAAGTAACAAACTCTTTTTTGTTTTCACGAGTTTGATAAACGATGTATAAATTAATTTCAAGAAATTATGAATAGATTCTCAGTAAGTAACCATTTCTTTCTTGAAGTCAACTCTTGGATACACAGTACGGAAATTTCATTCAAGAAATTATGAAAATATTTGTAAGTAACAAACTCTTTATTGATTCCACCTCTTGGATATACAGTACAGATACTTCAGGTTCACTTAGATACACAGATACACAGGTTCACTTAGAGTGGCGCGCCACTCTAAGTGACCCTAGGTCAACCCAACTTTTTGTATATCTCTTTCACAATGACTCTGTGCGTGGGTCGTGTCTGGGCGTGTCTCGTTTCTATGGGTGGGTGTCATCTCTGTGGGTGTGTTGTCTAAAAAACCAGTCTGGTTGAAAACGTGGAGTTTTCGTACTGCTCACTTTTTGCGATGTGTAGGAAGCAGTGGGGAATCCCCGCTCATTTGGAAAGGTGCCCAGGAAAGGCAAGCAAATAGCATGTACTTTCAAAACGTGTTTAATCACGTTTCTTGAATGAAGTATCTGTACTGTATATTCAAGAGGTGAAATCAATAAAGAGATTTTTACTTACTTACTTACAAATACTTCCATAATTTCTTGAATGAAATTTCCGTATTGTGTATCTAAGAGTTGACTTCAAGAAAGAAATTGTTAATTAATGAGAATGTTTTCATAATTTCTTGAAATAAATTTCTACATTATTTAGCTAAGTGAAAATTGCTTGTGATAAAGAGAAAAAAAATTTACTTACTTGCGATTTTTTCATAATTTCTTTAATGAGGTATCTATACTGTACATCCAAGAGGTTGAATCAATAAAGAATTTGTTACTTATAAATATTTTCATAATTTCTTGAATGAAATTTCCCTACTGTGTATCCAAGAGTTGACTTCAAGAAAGAAATGTTTACTTACTGAGAATTTTTTCATAATTTCTTTAAATTAATTTATACATCGTTTATCTATCTCGCTAAAAACATACGATGTTTGTTACTTACTGAGATTATGGCAATTCGTATCTGCACGAGCTGTCTGAATATTCATTCAATAGGAAAGAACCAGATAAAACTTACTACTAAGACAGGTGATGCAGCCTTTAATCATTGAAATTTTAATCTTAATCTTGTATCTCACGCGTGATATATCTAAAGAGTTAGTTACTTACTTAGAATTATGTCATAATTTCTTGAATGAAATGTCTTTTTGTTTATTCAACAAGTGAATTCAAGAAAGAATTTGCTACTTAGTTAAAATTTTTTCATAATTTCTTGAATGAAATTCCCGTATTGTGTATCTAAGAGTTGACTTCAAGAAAGAAATTGTTACTTACTCAGAATTTTTTCATAATTTCTTGAATTAAATTTCTACATCATGTAGCTAATTGAAAATTGTTTGTGATAAAGAGAAAAAAATGTTACTTACTTGCGATTTTTTCATAATTTCTTGAATGAAGTATCTGTACTGTATATCCAAGAGGTGGAATCAATAAAGAGTTTGTTACTTACTTACAAATATTTTCATAATTTCTTGAATGAAATTTCCGTACTGTGTATCCAACAGTTGACTTCAAGAAAGAAATGGTTACTTACTGAGAATTTTATCATAATTTCTTGAAATTCATTTCTACAACGTTTATCTAACTCGTGAAACCCATAAAGAGTTTGTTACTTACTTAGAATTTTGACATAATTTATTGAACGAAATGTCTTTTTGTTTATCCAACATGTGAATTCAAGAAAGAATTTGCTACTTAGACTGAGAATTTTTTCATAATTTCTTGAATTTAATTTCTACATCGTATATCTAACTCGTGAAAACAATAAAGAGTTTGTTAATTATTTAGAATTTTTTCATAATTTCTTGAATGAAATGTCTTTTTGTTTATTCATCAAGTTAATTCAAAAAAAAATTTCCTACTTAGTTACAGTTTTTTCATTATTTCTTGAATTGAATTCTCGTATTGTATATCCAAGAGTTGACTTCAAGAAAGAAATTGTTACTTACGAGTTGACTTCAAGAAAGAAATGGTTACTCACTGAGAATTTTTTCATAATTTCTTTAAATTAATTTCTACATCTTATATATAAATCTTTAAAAAAATAAATTTTTTGTTAATTAATTAGAATTTTGTCATAATTTCTTTAC
The DNA here is from genome assembly GCF_049724085.1 of Artemia sp. Qi Xiang Cuo. Taxonomy (NCBI): domain Eukaryota; kingdom Metazoa; phylum Arthropoda; class Branchiopoda; order Anostraca; family Artemiidae; genus Artemia; species Artemia sp. Qi Xiang Cuo. Next base: position 56,954,778 of record NC_142812.1, read on the forward strand.
CGAAATTTCTTTTTGTTTATCAAACAGGTGAATTCAAGAAAGAATTTGCTACTTAGACTGAGAATTTTTTCATAATTTCTTGAATTTAATTTCTACATCGTATATCTAACTCGTGAAAACAATAAAGAGTTTGTTACTTACTTAGAATTTTGTCATAATTTCTTGAATGAAAATATAGGAGTTGACTTCAAGAAAGAAATTGTTACTTACTGAGAATTTTTTCATAATTTCTTGAATTAAATTTCTACACAAGAGTTGACTTCAAGAAGGAAATTGTTACTTGCTGAGAATTTTTTTCATAATTCATCGAATTAAATTTCTACATAGTGTATATAAGTCATGAAAATAATAACGAGTTTTTTACGTACTTGGAATTTTGCCATAGTTTCTTGAACGAAATGTCTTTTTTTTGTTTATCCAGAAGGTGAATTAAAAAAAGAATTTAATACTTAATAGCAACTTTTTTATATCCATGAGGTGACTTCATGAAAGAATTTGCTACTTACTTCAAATCTTTTCTTAATTTCCTAAAGGAGATTTCTGCATTGTTTATCCATGATGTAACTTCAAGAAAGAGTTTGTTACTTACTTAGAATTCTGTCATAATTTCTTTAACGAAATGTCTTTTTTTTTATCCAGCTGGTGAATTCAAGAAAGAATTTGCTATTTAATTACAATTTTTTAATAATTTCTTTAATTAAATTTATGTATTGTGTATCCAAGAGGTGACATCAAGAAAGAATTTGTTACTTACTTACAATTTTTTCATAGTTTCTTGAATGAAGTTTCTGTATTGTGTATCCAAGAGGTGACTTCAGGAAAGAGTTTGTTACTTGCTTACAATAGAACTATTCTAAAGAATAAAGACGGGTTAAGCTTAAAGATATTTATTGCTTAAAAGTATTGACACATAGCTCAAAGAGACACACAAAGCCCAAAGAAACATACACAGCTCAAAGAGACACAAACAGCCCAAAGAGACAAACATAGAACAAAAAGACTCATACACCAAAAACAGACACACAGTCCAACTAGACAAACACAGCCTAAAGAGACACACACATCACAAAAAGACACCCACAGCCCAAAGAGACACCCACAGTTAAAAGAGACTTAGACGGCTCAGACAGAAGAACACATCCAACAGAGACACACAAAGCCCAAAACGACACAAACAGCCAAAATAGTCACACACAGACCATAAAGATTCAAACTGCACAAAGAGATATACAGACTAAAGAAAAACACACTGACAAAAGAGAGATAAACAGCATAATTATCCATACACACTTTCCGAATATAAACACAAAGCCAAAAGACACACACACAACGATAACATAGAAAAAAAAAACGCCCATACAGACACATACATACCAAAAAGATTCAAACCCTCCAAAGACACACACGTTGCCCAAAGAGACACACATGGCCTCTAAGAGACACAAACAGACAAAAGAAACACACACAGACCAAAAAGATTCAAACTGCCCAAAGAGACATACAGCCTAAAGAGACACACACACAGACCAAAATGACTCAAACAGACCAAAGAGACACACATAGCCCAAATAAACAAAACAAGCAAGCCGTTAAATCAGCACGAATAGCCAAACACAGCCCAAAAAGACTCAAGCCGCCCCAAAGAGACATGAAGATATAAAACTTACTAAAACACTCCACTTAGACAAACAGTAACGTCAGATGAAACACGCCAACAGTAAAACACACAGACCAAAAAAAAAAAACCGCCACTACAGACACATAAAGATAAAATGAAACAAAACGCACATAAGATTACCACCAAGAAAAAATAGGACCACACGTAAAAACATAGACACACAAAGCCAATTGAACTACACAAAGACAATAAATAATCAAAAAGACAAAAAAGATAAACATCGACCAAAGACAAATACACAGCCCAAAGATAAATAATCCAAAAGATACAAACACATCCAAAACAATACTCAAACAGCCAAAATAGACAAAACAATATCAAACAGACTCAAAAAGCTCAAATATAGACACAAAAAGACCAAAAAGACTCAAACAGCTCAAAGAGACAGACAGCCCAACGAGACAAGAGACGAACACATCCAACAGAGAGACACAAATCCCGAAGAGACACAAACAGCCAAAAGAGGCTAACACAGACCATAAATATTCAAACTGCCCAAAGAGACATACAGCCTAAAGAGATACACACAGCCCAAAAAGACACACGCAGGCTAAAGAGACAAACACACATTTTTAAGAGAGACGAAAAGCACAAATAAATTCACACAGCTCAAATAGACACACAAACCGAACATATATACAAACACAGATCATCCGGATACATACCTCTATTATAGACACAAAAACTGTACAAAAAGGCTAAATAGTAACTTAGAGACACACAGCACACACTGACAGGAGTGTCACCCCAACACCCGAGTGAGGCACCGACTAACGAGCAACAAATAGATCATAGAGTACTGCCAAGATCATACAGATTCAAACTGCCTAAAGAGACATACAGTCTAAAGACACACACACAGCTCAAAGAGACACACAAACAGTCTAAAGAGGCATACACACAGTTCGAAGAGACATACAAAGCCCAAAGAGACACACACACAGCCCAAAGAGACAAAAAACACCCAAACAGACACATACAGACCAAAAGATTCAAACGCCCCAAAGAGACACACATAGCCCAAAGAGGCACATACGACTCCTAAGAGACACAAATAGCCCAAAGAAAGACACACAGACCAAAATGACTCAAACAGCCCAAAGAGACACACATAGCCCAAAGACACACAAACAGCCCAAAGACACAGAAGCAAAAAGAGACAACCACAGCCCAAAAAAGACTCATACAGTAAAAAGATACACAAACATATAAAAAAGACTCAAACAGTCCACACAGACACACAGCCCACACAGACGAACAGAGCCCAAAAAAACACACACAGCACAAATATACACAAACATCCCAAAGATACAAACACAGACCAAAATGACTCAAACAGCCCAAAGACACAAACAAACAGACCAAAAAGACTCAAACAGCACAAAGAGACACACAGCACAAAGAGACACACACATTCTAAAGAGACACAAACAGCTAAAATATACACTGACAGGCAAAAGATAAACACAACTCAAAGAGACAAACACAGACCTAAAAGACTCAAACAGCCCAAAGAGACATATACAGACCAAATAGAGACGCAAAGCCCAAACCGACACAAACAGCCAAAAGAGGCACACAGCCCAAAGAGACACACACAGTCTCAAGAGACACAAACAGCTCAAAGAGACACACACAGTAAAAAGATAAACACAACTCAAAGATACAAAACACAGACCTAAAAGACTCAAACAGCCCAAAGAGACACATACAGACCACAGAGAGACGCAAAGCCCAAAACGACACAAACAGCCAAAAGAGGCACACACAGACCATAAAGATTCAAACTGCCCAAAGAGACACACAACCAAAGAGACACATACTGCCCAAAGTCCCCCCTTGTTCAACTGAATCCCTCCATGTAACGGAACCCCTGTATAACCAAAACCCTGTACAACTGAACCCCCCTTGCTACTGAACTCTCGTACTACTGAACCTTCGTGCAACTCAACCCAATTTAACTAAACCCTTCGGGGAACGTTAGATCCTATTTAAATTGACAATACTCTCCAAAACATCACTTGTGTATTATACAGTGCATAACCACTCCATCTCCTCCAATTCGCAAATCCCATTAGCCCTTTTTTTTTGCAAATGTTAATCAACCATTTCCGATTCGTCGTTAGGTATTTTTCAAATTTATAACAAATTACCTCAGTAAACAGCTCCTTTGGGGTTACCTTAACTGTTAATCAGTTTAATCTTTTTTTTTTCTCCACTTATACAATCAATCACTAATTAATATCGTTCATTGTCTAAGTAAATTAAGTTATCTCCTGCCCTACAGAAATGAGTGAACAAACTAATTTTTTTGTCTGCTTTTCAAAATGACCTTATTTGGAAATATGTCATTTAACACTAAGAAGTAGATCGAGTAATCCCTTTCGCAATAACAATAGGCTTAGCAGCGATTAAATCTCATTGTCGGTGACAATTCAATCGGATCAAAGTAACACTTTTCAGTCATTTCTCTTTAAATTGACAATACTCTCCAAAACATCACTTGTGTATTATACAGTACATAATCACGACATCTCCTCCAATTCGCAAAGTCCATTACCCCTTTTTTTGCAAATTTTAAACAAACATCTCCGATTGTAAAAGCATAAAAAAATTTTCCAATTCAGAATTACCCCTTTTTTTGATCTTGCCTCCTATCAATTCTGAGTTTCACCCGTGATGCATTCTTAACCATCGCAATACCTTTACTCCAATACCTTTTCGCAAAAAAATTCGCAAATCTCGTAAACTAAAGAAGTAATTAACCTTTTAAAAAAAATTACTCGTTCTATTAATTAAACCCATGAAACGAATAGCCAAGTTTAAAAAAAAAAAAACCTACTAATCAACTAAAACTATTCATTTTATTCAAATCCTAATCACCAATCAAGTTATACTCGTTCCTCTTGGCAAAGGTGTAATGACCAATAGAATAGGACTACCAGAAAAACCGGAAGGAACGTAAAGGCCGCAAATTAAACAGGATGGAACATAAAGTATTAGAAATGGTAGGTAACCTACTACTGCTATGATTGCTTATTTAATTTCTGTTCGTTATGGGTTTCATTTCTTCTTTAATAGTAATTAAATAAAAAAAACAAGTTTTTTTTAACTGAAAGTAAGGAGCGACATTAAAACTTAAAACGAACAGAAATTATTCTGTATATGAAAGGGGCTGTCCCCTCCTCAGCGCCTCGCTATTTACGCTAAAGTTTTTTATTGTTTAAAAAAAAGTAGAGTTCTGAGAAAGTCAAACTTTAGCGTAAAGAGCGAGGCGCTGAGGAGGGAACAGCACCTTTCATATACGGAACAATTTCTGTTCGTTTTAAGTTTTAATGTCGCTCCTTAGTTTCAGTTAAAAAAAACTTGTTTTTTTTACTTAATTTTTGAACGTTTTTGGATTAATGCAGGTTTTTATTTTGGCTTACCGTAAATGAATAATTAAAACAAAATTTGCATATTAATTTTACTTTTATTTGGTTAAATGACTTTCTCAAAACTTGTTGATTTTTTTTACAAATGTTTTTATTAGTAATAAATATACGTAACTTACGAATTAACTTACGTAACGAACTTCTATATTCATATATTTTTAATACGTATATTAGGGGGTTTGCCCCCTAGTCAGTACCTTGCTCTTTAAGCTAAAGTTCGAATTTTGTTCCAATTCTTTAAAAATGACCTCTTAATCACAAAGGCCGTTAATTAGAATAAATAGCTCTTATGAAAGTAATAAAAAATGTTTGGCTTAAAGAGCGAGGTATTGACTAGGGAATGAACCCAATCATATAGCTAATATTTTCTGTTTGTTTTAAGTTTTGATGTTGCTCCTTACTTTCAGTTGAAAAACTTGTTTTTTTATATTTAATTTCTGATTTTTTAAAAATAATGCTGGGGAGTCTGGCGGCCCCTTCATAGCAATGTCCCTTCCCCCATGAAAATTTCCTTCATGGAAAGGTCCTCCCACATAATCCATCCCCATCCCCCACTACCAGAAGAAATTCCCCCTGAAAACGTCTGTATACTTCCCAATAACCAATGCTATATGTTAACATTGGGTAAAGTTCATAACTTTCAGCCCTCCCCCTAGGGGCTTCGGGGGATTAAATCGTCCTAAAAGACATAGTTATCACATTTTCGACCATACTAAACAAAATGGGTATCTCAAAATTTTGATCGGGTGCCTTTGGGAAAAAACGAGCGTGGGAGGGGGCCTAGTTACCCTCCATTTTTTTTTTGGTCACTTAAAAAGGGCCCTAGAACGTTTAATTTCCTTTCTAATCAGCCCTCCTACGATATTCCGGGACCACTGGGTCAATACGATTACCCCTGGGAAAAAGAAAAAAAAACAAAAAAACAAATAAACACGCATGCGTGATCTTTCTTCTGGCAAAAAATGGAAAATTCCACATTTTTGTAGATAGAAGCTTGAAACCTCTACAGTAGGGTTTTCTGATACGCTAAATATGATGGTGTTATTTTCATTAAGGTTCTATAACTTTTAGGGGGTCTTGGGGGTCTTTTCCCCTTTTTTCGAAAATAAACCAAATTTTCTCAGGCGCGTAAATTTTGATGGGTAAAGTTAAACATGATGAAACTTATATATTTGAAATCACAATTAAATATGATTCTTTTGATGTATCTATTGGTATCAAAATTTCGTTTTTTAGCCTTTCGGTTACCATTGAGCCGGGTCGCTCCTTACTTACAGTTCGTTACCACGAACTGTTTGATTTCTAGTCGTTTTGAATTTGAATTTTAAAAGGTATTTGTATCTTCTGAGCTTAAGTTTTAAATGGTCTTTACTTTTGTTTGAAAAACTTGTTTTTCGGAAAGTTTTTTTTTTAATTAATATAAACAATGGGCAGCTTATATAACTTAAAACACTTCCCCCAGGTGCTCCGGGGGTCAAGTCATCCCCGGAGGTAAAGTTATTTGACTTTAACGGTTATTTTGAAAAATATGTGAATTCCTAAATAATTTCTGAGACCACACTGGCTAAACATGATAAAATTTTTCATGTTTTATCATGGGAACTCCAAAATTTTAATCATATATCTTTGGATGAAGAGAACGGGAAAATCACAATTTTTTCAAAAAAAGGTTAAAGATATCCAGGAAAAATAAAAGCACTGCATAAAAAAAATCACTGCAAAATAGGGAAAAATTCCTATCTTTCGATTTTTATTCCCGCAAGAAAAATTGCATTTTTCAAGATCTTGTGCTTTTTTGTATGTTTCTTTGAACTGTATACACTATAGACAGTAGCTTAAGATTGCTAAGACAAGTTCTATGGATGAAGGATGACAGATTGCGAAAGATCGTCCTTATCGACGGACCATCTAAGGTCAAATCAAAAGCAGGTCGTCCCCGAAGGGGTTGAAGGATGTCGTAAAGAAAGATTTAAGAGAAATCGATACTTCTTGGAAGGGTGTGAAGAGGGAGTGTTTGAATAGATTAGGTTGGAGGATGAGTGTGCGTAGCTATGTCTGCCTCAGAAGGTTTGGTGCTGCAGTAAGTTCGTAGTAGTAGTAGGCCTAGTAGCATAGACCCTACATATAGGTCACGGTTTAATTTTTGCAATGAACTGATCAATATGATTTTTGGTAAAAATAGGACATTAAATATATGTTTTGCTTTCTATCTCTCTTAAGCTTTTCTACATGACATGTTTACAAAGAGACATGACATGTTACCCAAGGGTCTTGGGTATTCTGGCAGTGCTATTTGGGGTACAAAATCGGGATAATAGTTTGCTAATTTTGGGACTGGCAGCCATTTCAGGTAGGGGTGGCAGTTTGCTAATTCTGATATCAATTCAATTCGATTTTTAGCAATAACTTAATTACTAATAACCGCCCCCAAAAAATACAAAAAAGCACTTTTGACGGGGCGGCTACTTAAATTTTTTAAAAACAAACAATTAATCAAACTAACAAACAAAAATCAAATAAATAAAAAATAAATAAATTATATAAACAAAATAAAAACTATAACCAATCTCTCATCAACAATCCACCATAATAATAATCAGCCCCGGTTCCACATCTATGTGGCGCAGCAAAATTTAGGCATGACGAGTCTTATAACTATGTAGTGACCTATTGTCACTGAAATAGTCACGAAAAGCCTCAGAATTTACAGAATTTCAATATTGGTAGGCAAAAATTCCTAACTGGTAGTCACGCAACTGTCAAAAATTAAGTCCTTGTAATTTGTTGAAGCAAGTTGAAGTAACACCTTCTACGTCGCCTCCAATAAGACGCTTTATTTTGAAGGACCTGAACTCGTTTGAAATGTGTGTAAAAATAGGTTGACCATAACATGCTAGCCTAGGAAAACTCTATAAAATAAATTCCAGTTCTGACTATTTTTCAATTCCTCTCTGGGGGGTAGGGCGACAATTTTGTCTGCCTTTTTCGTGGTTAGAGCAAACACAGATACTTGGCAGCTTGCATGAATATTTTATGCTTATGGACCTCTGTGGCTCTTGGTTCTTACTCTTGGGCTCTTACATTTCTGGCTCTTGGGAGCGTGAGGGGGATAAAGAGGTTGCATCAATAATTTACTATCCTGCTATCTACTGCATTACTTTATTAGCTTTATGAGAACGGAAAATATTAATCAGAATACTTGATTTCAGTTAACTTTAAGTTTTTTGCGTAAACAAATTAGGAAGTTGCTACTACTACTACTACTAACAAATAACTACAGCACCAAGCCAGCTGAGGCCAACACAGCTACGTAAACTCCTCCTCCATCCTAAACGATTCAAAGCATCCCCTTTTAAACCCACCCACAAAGTTCCCATTGCCTTTCAATCTTTCTTTATGACGTCCTCCCACCCCAGGCGGGGACGACCTGCTTTCCGTTTAGCCCTGGATGGTTGGCCGAAAAGAACAATCTTCGGCAATCGGTCATCCTTCATCCGCACAACATGCCATAACCACCTCAACCTTTCTTTCATTATAGACCTAGAGAGCGGTATTGAACCACATTTTTCGTATAGCCTATTATTTGAAACACGGTCAGTCAGTCTGGTAACCACAACTATCCTTAAGCAATTTCTCTGGAAAACATCTAGTAAATTTTCATCAGCTTTTCTGAGCGCCCGTGCTTCAGAGCCATATGTGACCCCTGTCATCACTGTAGCTTCTAATATTCTAATCTTGGTTTGCAGACTTATCTTCCTATTCTTCCAGACTTTTTTTAACTGTGAAAAAACACCCTGAGCCTTGGCTATACTATTTTTAACATCTTCACTGCTCCCACCATCTTTACTAATAACACTACCAAGGTAAGTGAAGCTGCCCTCCTGATCAATCTTTTCATTACCCAACGTCACCTTTTCATCTTCACTTATTCCTAGCCTTAGTGACTTAGTCTTCCTAACATTAATTTTCAAACCAATACTAGCACCCTGAACTCGCAAAACCTCTAAAACTTCATTCATTTTGCTCACACTTTCTTCTAGGATGCTTAAATCATCAGTATAATCTAAGTACAGGAGACTTTTTCCTACCCATGTTATTCCGTGGTTTTTCATTGCCTTTCCTGTGCTCCTTAAGACAAAGTCCATCAAAATAACCCATATAAAGGGAGATAGAATACAACCCTGCTTAACTCCAGATTTAATATAAAACCAGCTGCTAACCTCATTTCCTACCTTAACCGCAGCAGTGTTATGCTCGTACATAGCACTAATCACTTTAATGTATTTGTCTGGTATACCATGTAAGGATAAAACCTTTACTAAGGCTCCTCTATCAACAGAATCGAACGCTTGCTTATAATCTATAAAACTGAGGACCAAAGGTGTTTGAAAACTTAGGCACTTCTCAATTATTAACCTAAGAGTGAAAATTTGGTCAACACATCCTCTACCTTTTCTAAAACCGCACTGCTCTTCTCTTAAAACTTTGTCAACGGCATCTCTCAGTCTAAAAAGTATCATATTACTAAGCAATTTGCTACCTACAGAGACCAGACTAATGCCATGATAATTACCACATTCACTTTTATCACCTTTCTTATAAAGTGGCTTAATTAAGGTTTTCTTAAAATCGTTAGGTACTTCCCCTTTTTCGAAAATCATATTCATAATCTTCAATAACTTATTTCTAACCTCAGAGCCACTATATTTAAGAAACTCATTTACTACCCTATCAGCACCTGGAGCCTTATTATTCTTTAATCCTTTTAGTGCTGTTGCTAATTCCACCTCACAAAACAAATCTTCCTTCCCATCCAAGGTATCACAAACTTTTTCATTTTCCTCTATATTTTTTCCTGCAACTCTATCTCGGTTAAGCAAATTCTCAAAATGTTCGGCCCATCTCGCTTTAGCTTTTTCCTTATCGCTAATTGCCACCCCATTCCTATCTTTAACTGGGACAAGTACGGATTGACTACTACCTCTCAATTTGTTAACGTGCCAGTACAATATTTTACCCATGTACCAAAAGTACTGACTTATGACTAAGATATGTACAACTATGTCATGTACCTAGTAACTAAAGAGTCGGGGTAAGTTGTCACTAGTATCTGGGTCCGATCACGATAACGAAGCATAGACTTTAACCGATATCTGTGATAATTTACATAGAAGAAATTCAATTATTTTCACGAAAATGATAATAAACCAAAAGCTTTTTTACTTTATTCACCATTTTTTTTTAGTTTTCACCTGCTAACAGTGCTTGGAGGGAATTCTAAAAGAGGAGGATGGTGAGACTTCCTTTTAAGGGCTTCAACCATGAAGATTACAATGGAACTCTTACTATGCTTTAGATATCTGAGATATGACTCTTATAACCACCCAATAATTAAAAATTCTGTAGTCTATTCGCTGGTTGATAGAGCGTTTGTAGTGTGTTCCTCTGATTTGGAGCTGAAGGCTGAACTTGATCATATAAAAGATATTCTTATAGGCAATGGCTACCCCCAACAAGTCATTGATAAGGTTATCTCCAGGAGAAAGATTAGCACAAAAACCAAGAGCTCCCCTAAGACTGAAGAAGATAAACCCTTTTTGTCTTTACCTTATATTAAGGGGATTACTGACATTTTAAGCTCCAAACACACTAAGCTAGGCTTTAAGGTGTTTTTTCCTTCTGGAATGACCGTCTTCTCCTTCTTAAGCCAAGACAAAGATAAGATCACTCCATATTCACAAGGAGCATATGAGATTCCTTGCAGTTGTGGTGATACCTATATAGGTCGTACCATGAGATCTCTACATCACCGATTAAAAGAACATGCTGATTCCATTGATGCCTGCCTTAAAAAGACAAAGCTTAAGGAGAAAGATACTTTTTCTGCACTGGCCCATCATATTTTTGAAAACCCTTCTCACTCCGTTGATTTTGACCAGGCTCAACTTATTGCTATTGCTCCACAACTCTTAAAGCAGAAAATCAGAGAAGCTCTGGAAATTGCTAAAAACAAACCAGACATTAATAAGGACAATGGAGAGTTCCGCATCAGTGAAATTTGGGAACCCATTACCCATAGGCTAAGAACTCGCAAAAAACTCCACCCTACTTCTAAAGACCCAACCTTTTTGAGATCTACTAGGATAGCGGCCATCAATGCCTCTACCAAAATCCGGGCCATATTACAACAATAGGTCCAGGTTCAACGTATTATTAATATTTTTCAGTGATTTTGTTTCTATTTTGTTGAGTGATTATATATTTTGGTAAGTCATGAATTTGAACATGATGATGATAGACACAGGTCCTGTCGAAACTATTATTTTATCATAACAAAATAAATGACATCCTTACCTTAAATAAGCTTATTACCATTACCATATACTGAAAGTAAGAAGCAACATTAAAACTTAAAACGAACAGAAATTATTATGTATATGAGGGGGTTTGCCCTCCAGTCAATACCTGGCTCTTTACGCTAAAGTTTTTTTGAGTACTTTTAAAACAGCTATCTATTCTAATTAACCGGCCTTTGTGATTCAGGGGTTTGTGATTCGGGCAAAATTCGAACTTTAGCGTAAAGAGTGAGGTATTGACTAGGGAGCGAACTCCCTAATATATGTAATTAAAACATACGAATATAGAAATTCGTTACGTAAGTTAATTCGTTAGTTACGTCAGAACAAAATTTCAATAAAGCCAATTAGCCAAAAAAGGGAAAATTAATATACGAATTTTTTTTTAAATATTCATTTACGGTGAGCCAAAATCAAAGCTGCATTAATTCAAAAACGTTCAGAAATTAACTAAAATAAACAAGTTTTTTTAACTGAAAGTAAGGAGCGACATTAAAACTTAAAACGAACAGAAATTATTCCGTATATGAAAGGGGCTTTCCCCTCCTCAAGATCTCGCTCTTTATGCTTAAGTTTTTATTGTTTTAAAAAATAAAGTTGTGAGACAGAGTCAAACTTTAGCGTAAAGAGCACGGCGTTGAGGAGGGGAAAGCCCTTTTCATATACGGAATAATTTCTGTTAGTTTTAAGTTTTAATGTCGCTCCTTACTTTCAGTTAAAAAAAACTTGTTTTTTTTTAGTTATTGTAGAAAAGGATCGGCGTTAGACTGTATCATTGTGCATTATCAGGAGTAGGGTTGAGCTTCGGTCCCAAGGACGTAACATGTGTCTTCTCGTCTTTGGCATAGCAAAGGCTTATGATCGCGTATGGTATCGGGGCCTTTTACGTAGAATAACACCCTAGGGTATCTTTGGCGGCTATTTCAGGCGCTCGTTGACTTTCTTTGTCAACGCTTATTATCATCTCTTCTTGACGATTTTATTTTAAAAAAACCTTCAATGTTATCAGGAGTACCTCAAGAAAGTATTCTTGGCCCAACTCTTTTCCTTTTGTTGATAAGTAACCCAGAGGATAACCTTAAAATAAAACTTCGCAACTTTGCTTATGATACGACAACAATGAACTCGATAGAAAAGGACGAAGATCCCAGCAAAACGCATAAAAAACTTCAGGTCAACTTCAAATTGAGATGTGAGCGGATGCGTGGCTAGTCAGCTTTATTTCACAAAAATAAACAAGCTTCTCATTTCAAAGTCACGAAATGTGAAGGCTCACCCTGGTTTTGTCTTCAAAAGAGAGGTAATAGAAATATTAGATGCCACTTTTCTTCCGATCTCAAACAGACAGAACATCTCAGCAGAGTCCCTCTCATCCTTCTCAGCACCATCTAACCTCTTTTTACACCATCTCTCATCCCTTTCAGCACCATCTAACCTCTTTATATCTCATGCATTATACCAGTGATGCAATAAGCATGCCTTCTTTTTGCCGGATCTCCAAAATACCATTTCGCTCCATTCGAACTTACTCACAATCAAGCAGCTGGCGCAGCAGCTATTGGAGACCCTGATGGCAAGCCTCTTCAATGGATCCAAGATCTTTTCGGTTTCTAAATTATTTTATCACAAGAGTTATCACAAGTTTTATCACTTCTCCATCACAAGAGTTATCAAAACTCGTTCCTCAAAGAGAAAAGTAGCTATTGCAAGTCGTCAAAACACAGCCAGGTAGGGCTACCTTACGGCCGGGCAAGACTATCCTGAGCAGGATACAACCCGTCAGAAATATCTAAAAGTGAGATTCACCCTACGATTTGTCATCACCCTAGAATAGCCTCTCATCAGAGGTAAGCCCTGAAAACTCTTCGCAAGGAAATTTTAAGTGGAAATAAAACATATATATAAAAGCTGAAAATAACATAAATGAGGAAATTATCAGAAATATCGGTATATCATCATTGTTGATGAAGCCGAGAAGATTGTAATAAAAGTGAGGGGGATTCTACCATCTTAGGCCACTTTACGCTAAAGTGCAATTTTGTGTTACTATGAATATGATCCATAAAGTTAAAATGTTAACATAAAGTTAAAATGATAAAGTTATGATAAAGTTATTAATGATAAAGTTAAAATGTTAACATAAAGACTGTGTATCTAGGTTAATGGTAATCCATCCATACAAGGGTAATTTTGCTTACCATTATACGGGTTATTGGGTAATAGGGTAATTGGGGGTCATGAATACGAAAAGCTGAAAAGGAATTATGCTTTTTGACACTAAAATTAAGCAAAAATGACAAAATAGTGTTAGTAGATTTTACTTGTCAACACTTTCAGGTTGTCTTTTTTTTAACAACTTTCTTTTTCCTAAAAAATGATGGTTTGATGAAAAATACCGAGTAATCAAAATGCTATAAAAAAATTGAATACGATATTCTGTAATTTCAGAGCAGCGTCGGTTGATTTTCTAACATGAATTTATATGTAAAAACAAAACAAAAAGCAAATTGAACAGAAACGGTGGTGATTCCCTCTAAGTGATTTGCTCTGCATCTGAGACGTGAACACTTTTCTTCCATGCTTAAATTGTTGCCACAAAATTCGCCAAACTTTGCAATCTTTAAATCCTGGCGTGAAAAAAAAACTAAAGAAAAAAATGATATTCGCTTTCAACTTTAGTGTATACTCAAGACCGCCATAAAACGTCTCATTTGAGTTTTGTTTTTATTAAACTTTTTCTTATGAGAAGTATCATGACAACTTTTGACTGAAGAGTAAACCACTTTTAGACGATAGAAAGGATAAAAACACAAATTTTGCATCAATCCGCAATTGGTAAAAAAAAAAATAACCCAATTAATCATCAGTGAATTAAAAAAATATGTATACAGTAGATAATCATATCAACTGGTTTAAATATGACAAGAAACGTTAAAAACAATTAAACGACACTTTCGCCCGCTGGTCTTGAACTCAGATCACTCTCAACAAGTGATTCATTTACTCCAATATACATAAACAACAGAAACAAGGAAATTATTCAATCACGGATTCTTTTACATCTTTACTTAAAGCAATATGCTTAAAAAAACCGATAACTAATAAACAATTAAATTATTAGTAATATACGCAATATATTATCAGAGAAAAATTGACACCAAATATGATGAAATATGATGAATCTTTTAAAGACTTCTGAAAATGGTGGAAATTGGTGTCAATAAGAATTCTTGTTTTTTTTTTAATAGATTATTTGCTTGTTACTTTAAGATTCTGATGGATCTGCCGAATTTTCTAAAAAGCAGGATGACTTTTTTATTTCTAAAAATAGAAATAGTTTATATATCTCTAATCTCTATAAATGAGTAAAAAATATTAGTTTTGACATAAGAGAAATTTGTTATCTCCACTTATTTTGTCAGTTGCCCTTTTGTTTTCTTTTTAATTCCCTATGTTTGTTCAAATTTTATCCGATATTCAACTGGTAGCTCCTCATAAACCAAAAATTCCACAAATACAGTAGAACCTTAACTTAAAGGTAAAAGAAAATGGTTTCCGTGAAGTTCAAGCAAAACCTAACTGGTCGTCTAAGATTGGTGAATAACTGGACTTTTCAGGGCCCAATTTGACCAGTTCTATATAGCCAACAATGGAGAAAATTCAAACATACGATAAATAGATTGTTTTTATTTTAGTGCTATATCTTGAAAAAATGTCTAGAATTTTTGATGTGTGCCACTAGCGTAAATAAAAAAAATCTTGGAGATGGAAAGCTCTGTTTGCAGTAAATAGCCTGTGGCGGGGAGAGCCGGCCAAATCTAATAGAGGCTACAATTAAACCAAATTGAATGGTAGGTAATTAGTTCCGAATGGACAACAAGGTGTATAAAATAAAGATGATAGAACCATAATCAGAAATATAATCATATTTTTCTATGCTTGAAGTTAATAGAGAGGGTAAACAAAAATGTACGGGTAAAATTAAGGGGGCCCGGAGAAGGCAAAAAGAAGTCTAGGTTGGAAATCTCTAAAACAAAACAAAATAAACAGCTGCATTCCCAAATGAACTGCAAAAGGGCAACGTTTTTTTTTCGTTTTCCTCGTTTTACAATTCTAAGAAACAATTCCTACTTCATAATATTTAGAATAATTGTACCTAACATATCAGGCCTGCAGACCCACTATACTTTATCCCCACCCCTCCCTCCTAATGTGAAAATATATTGTCCATGTTTGTTTCTGAAGTATTATAAAGTATCCATATATTTATCCATTTTCTCTTTTTGTCATGTTTAGCTAGTTTAGTACCAAAACTAATTTATCATGTCCATAATATTATGTAGTGAATAATAATAAAATATTGTAATAGAACATAGAACATTATGGTAGAATAAAGCATAAAGTATAGATCTTATTATAGAACAATTTTTGCTTCAAAAATCTTGTTATTTTCATAGTTGTCTGAAGTTTTCTAAAAATAGGTATTTTAGAATACTTTGTTGCACTGGCTGATTTTAATTAAGTTGGCTATAAAATTATTAATTAATTAATCATTAATTAATTAATTAATTTTAATTAAGTATATTATGGTGGCAATAAAAGCTTTGTAAGTTTTTTGGTGTTGCACCTTGGTTTAAAAAAAAAAAAAAATTGTACTATCAAATCTTTTGCGACTATTTACCAAAGTAAGTGAAATTCTCATTGTTAAAGGTTTAAAATAACATTTCAAGCAATTTATGGTAACAATTAATTGTAAGAAAGAAGTGTAAGTAATGTGGCTCAATAGTAACCGAAACTCCAAGAAACAGAGTTTGGTAATAATGAATTCATCAAAGGAACTGAATTTTTGTACTTATTCAGAATATATAAAATTCAACGAGTTTAAAGTTACCCATCAAAAGTTACGAGCCTGAGAAAATTTGCACAAATTTTGAAAAAGGGAGAATCATCCCCAAAACATCCAGTGATCTCAATCAAAATCACACCATCAGGTTCAGCATATCAGAAAATATACCTGTAGAGGTTTCAAGCTCCTATATACAAAATGTGGAATTTAGCAATTTTTGACAGAAGCAAGAACAAGGAAGTGCGTTTATTTGCTTTTTTTTTGTTTGTTCGTTTTTCCCAGGAGTGATTGTGTCGAACCAGTAATCCTACATCGAGATCAAGGATTGACAAAAGGGTTTATTTGATAGGAAAAAAAATTTCTCGTGTCCTTTTTAAGTGACCAAAAGTTTTTGAAGGCAACTAGCCCCCCTCCCATGCCAATTGTTTCCCCTAAGTCTTCCGATCAAAATTTTGAGACAGCAATTTTGTTCAGAATAGTCGAAAGGTCAAATAGCTATGTCTTTGGGGATGACATGACCCCTCACAGCCCCCGGGGGAAGGAGTACAAGCTATTAACTTTTTTGATTGTTTACATATAGTATTGGCTAATGTGAAGTATACATATTCTTTAGGGGGGCGTTTTATTGCAGGGTGGTTACGTGGCAGGATATTTCCACGGAAGAATTTTTCTTTCAGGAAGGCATTTTCTATGGAGGGGTAGCTGGATTTCCTGGCATTATTTTAACAACGGTCAGAAATTAAATAAAAAACATATTTTTTTTCAACTGAAAATAAGGAGCAACACTAAAACTTAAAACGAACAGGAATTATTACGAATATGAGGGGGGTTGCCCCCTCCTCAATACCTTGCTCCTAATGCCAAAGTTTGTTTTTTAACTTAAAAAAAACTTATTATTCTAATTAAAAGGCCGTTGTGTTTCATGCGTCATTCTTAAATAATTGGAACAAAAGTCAAACTTTAGCGTTAAGAGCAAGGTATCGAGGAGGGAGTAAACCCGCTCATATTCTTAAAATTTCAGTTTTTTTTAAGTTTTAAAGTTGCTCCTTACTTTCAGTTGAAAAAAACTGTTTTTTTTATTTAATACCTAAAAAGAAATTTAAAGATAGGCATTCATCCACTATTTTGTTATTTTGTTTGTTTTTTATCTGCGGTAGGGACTTATTATCTGATTTATTTAAGAGTATTGAAAAGGTTTTTATCATAAAGGATCTAATTAAAAGGAATTTTAATTAAAGAGATGATTAGTTAAATCAAATTAAAGGAAATTTAAAAAGGGACTAAGTAAAAGGAACAAAATTTTCCTCGGTTGTTTTAAAGTGAGGAATGGGTTGATATCAAATTAAAACATAGAACTATTTTGGGCACAAAGAAATTGGGAAGGGTCGTTGGTGTTCGCGTGGCACATAGAGACCATTTTCTGTAATTCATTTATTCAGTTTGGATTCAAGTTTTTTTTTTGTATCTTTGAAATCTAAGAAAAAGGCCTTCTTAGCCCAAGTAAAGTATCCAACCCAAATAAAAGTAATACTGTCAAATTTAATGTGTTTTAAGACTGTGTAATTGATAAACTGGGACCCTTATCTTCAAAATTACAAAATTTTCTATTTTTCGAGAAAAAAAAAGTCACGAATAGAGTTTTTTGCGGTGCCACACAGATTAAGCTGTTTTAGGATGTCAAAAAGGTTCTCGTTATATGACTTTTATTAAAAATATGAAAGACAGAAATTTTGCAAGAGTAGTTTTACTTTGAGGAATGGAGTAGTAAAGTAAGTAGCAGAAATTCGTAAGTAGCAGAAATAAGTAAGTAAGTAAGTAATATGAATAGGAAGACGTAATAGTAATTGTAATAGAATTTAGGGAGATTGGTTGGTATAGCTATTGCAAATAAGTACCATTTTCTTTGTTGTACTTACTCAGTTTTAATTTAAGGATATGCTTTTCTATCAATTTAAGTTGTCAAAAATTTTGTATTGACCATGGCCCATAAAAATTTTTAAGGTAAATGATTATCATACCGTACTATATAAAGTAAGTGTAAAGGTCTACATCTTTACTTGCTAACCAAAGAAATAAAACAATATAAAAGTGTCAAAATTGTCAAAAGGTTTCAAAATACCATTTCGTCCCGCAAATTACCACAGTTTAATATAGGGCCTAAATTATCGGACGATAAATCTTAAAAATCTAATCTACTTAAAATATTGAAAAACAAAATAAAATCTTAGTTCCAGAGGCATCACTGTCAAATGGTGGCACATTTACCCCTAAGCACACTATATACGTGTATGTACTGCAAACAAAATAAGCGTTTAGTATAGGCGATAATTTTTTGCTTCATTTGATCAAATTGATTCATTTGAGGGCTTATTTATTAAAGTTCTGTATTGTGTGCTTGTGCATCAGCTATTATTGAGAATCACAGTGCTTCTTTCAGTAAGGGAGGGGGTGGCTTTTCAAAGCCTTGAAAAGTTCCTTTCTAGGCCTGTTTTCCAATTTGCCTCGAGTGGTCATTCAGACTCACATGGACCAAGGGGGGAGGGTAATATAACAGCATGCCTTCCTATATTTGTAATAATTTTTCTTATTAAGCTTGTGATATGGGTGTAGATGGGGGGGGGGAGCAGCTTCCATCTCTTTACACAGAAATTTTTTAGTGTGGACTACAAGATTATATCTATGTACTTTTCTGTATAGATGTAGAAGGGGTGCGGTATCCATAAAATTAATATTTTTTTCCCACAGAAGCCTCTTGAACTTTCTAATTATGACCTGAAAAAGCTGTTTTTAGCATTCCTTATTCGGCAAATAGGAACCTCATACCTGGTATGGACTCGCGGCTGAGATTTGAGACTTATGGAGCTTGATAAATAACTACCTCAATCCGGTTTATAAATATTAGTCCCTTGATAGTGCCATTACCCCTACAAGGCTTTTTCATTGTTTGTTCTAATCTCGAAGTGTTTGTTTTCTTCGTTTTTGCTACTCCGGTTCTAGCATCGTAATAATTGATAAATTAAAAATAGACTTAATCATTATTGTTTTTAATTATTTTCTTTATTTTTATTTTGTGAAAAGCTAATTATTTCAAACTAACAGTACTTGTTTTTTATATTTTAAAATAACTAAAATCATTCTAAAATGTACTGAAGGACATTTGTCTTTCTCGAGGAAGTAATCAAAAATCAAGAAATTCTGGAACTTTTTCCCATTTCCAATAACATTCTCTCTACTTTTTTGAACCGACTAAATTGGCTTTTGATAGGTTCAGTTATTGCTATTCATAAATTGAAATAATATTCATATGAAGGAAGTTTCCCTGTTATATTGGCCATTATAAGGTGGGAATGTAATATCTGCACTTGGAGAGAAACAGCCGCCTACAGCGCCAGAAGAATCAGAAGGTGCATTAAGGCTAACTTTGTCTAATATACTGTGATATTTCCTCCAAATGGAGGGGGTTACCCCTTCCTCCACTAGGAAGGGGTAAGGGAGGGGAGGCTAATTCATAGCCTCGCTTACTTTGAAGAACAATTTTTTACTAAGAACTTTCCTATGTTTTCTAAGAAAACTAGCTCAATTTGGTTGGCTCAACGATTTTGCCTTACAATTGAAACCAAATAGTTTTGCGTTTTCTCAATCATTCGGTTTCGATTCCTTCCAGAGCTAGGGTTGAAAGATTTCCGATCATTTCTCTGGTGCTCATAATGTAATAAATAAGTCCAATATCTAATCAAGATCAGTATGTTTTTCACAGAGGGCTGAAGATCTTTACTATTTAAGGATTTAAAATTTTGGGTATATTTAACGAAGGAAGAAGTCGAAGAAGAAGAACGTTTACATTTTCATAACGGCACGTCAACATAGAACCCTGCCCCACAAAATAGGTGCCTTATACTTGTATGTGTCTGAAAATGGCATGTTTGATCATGTCTCTAAATTCATATAAATTCAACTCATCGCGTTTTAGAGATAAACAGCCGCCCCCCCTCCATTGTCATTACTATTACCGTGGGAAGTTTGAAAAACGGAGGCTTTGAGAGAAGCATAAGTATGTATAAGAGCTATAATCTTTACAGCTTTTTAGTCAGAATCAAGCTTTTGCAAAAAAAAGTTTATTCTAAATTTCTATTTGTTCCAACATGCTTTTGTTATCTCAAAATCAAATATTTGAATTTGTTTTGCTTAATTTTGGTGACAATTTGGTCACGCTGCTGTCAGCCTTTTCTTCTATTTTAGTAAAACTGACTTTTTGTAGTTTGGCTTAATTTTATTTTTGTCGTCAACAGTGTCAAGAAAGGCCACTAGGGAACAGCTTTTTAATGTAACAGCTCGAAACCATGTTAAATCATGTTCTTACAAACGGTTTATCTAGAACGAATCAAATAGAAAACTAATTGAATTAAAAATGTAGATTGGATTAAGGTAGATCAACTTATCGTTCCACACAAAAACTATTTGTTAATGAAATATGTGCTTTGGGATATTTTCTTTTTCTATTTATTCTTCCACTCTTAATGCTGTTCTTACGGGGTTTTAACTAAACAATGATAATTTAGGCGTTATGTTTTCTGACACCTTATCAGTCCTTTACGTTTGTTGTCTCCTGCTCAAAGCCAGGGTTTCACAGGCTAAGACAGTAAATAGGAAAAAAAATGCCAAAAAATTGACGCTGGACGGTAAGCATAGTAAAGACAAGGCATGAAAAATATACCAGGTCTAGCGAAAATAACACAACCCTGAATTTTTGGCAGGATATTTTACATCAGATATACTTACCTGGGTAATATTATTAGTGAAGTCGGTGGCTTCAGAGAAGATGTCAAAAGTGGAATAACTATTGAGCTGGGTGTTTTTGTCACAGCGAATTTTTTTTTTTTTAGAAGAATAGGAAGATTTGTCTGAAAAGCAAGATCAGTCAGTTGGAAGCAAATGTAATGACAGTTGTCAAATATATAGAGCTAGAGGATATCAATCACCTGACCGTTTATCAATCAATAATGTGTACAAGAAATGTGGCTTAGAACCACTTTCTTGGTCCAAAATCAAAGGAAGGATAATATGGCTAGGTCATAATTTTACGGTCGATGAATGTTAAATTGTCAAATATAGGTCTAGTGCTTTTTTATCATCCATTCGGGGTCAAATCAAAAATAGCTTGTCCCCGAATTAGGTGGAGAGATTAGATTAATTTATTACAAAAACGACACAGTTAAACATGATCCATAGGTAACCGCCCATGGGAAGACATAAATGCACTGGTACTGGGTGGTGACCATAAACTAATTCAACATACTTACAAAATAACTTTTAAATTTCTAAGTAAATTTTAAACTTCATTTTCACACTGACGAACATTCACAGAATACAGAGAAGAAAAAAAGAGAAAAGCAAAATAAATAATAACATAGCTTCAATTTCTGAATCCTGGTTCCTCAGCCCCCTTACAAAAAATACTTTACAATTTTTTTTAAACAAATACTGGTGTTCAGCCGCCTTAACACTATCTGGGAGGAAATTCCAAAGTTAAAGTAAAAATCTAAAGAAGATTATAGCTTCATAGGAAGGGTAAGGAGCGGAGCTTCGATTGGATGAGGAAGATGTTGGGTTGGATGTTGGTTTGGAGGAAGAGCGAGTTGCCCGCCTCATTTGGCATGTCACTCCAATGAGTTTCTGGCAGACTCATTTCCGCCTTTTTTCCTTCCTTTATTATAATAGTGTATTAGTTTTTTTTAGAACACCCTGCCTTTCGACACTGCTTTTATTGATTTCAAGTTAGATCGGGAGATAATAGAGGTTAATTTGTCTGACTGCGTTAATACAAAAATTGCATTTAGCAGATGGCTAATTAGTTTTAAAAGTGAGTTTGTACGACATACTGTTATTAAAAAGACGTGCAAACTTTGTGACTCCAGAATAACTGACTTTAATGAACCATGCTCGACAGAATAACAGATTTTAATGAACCCTGCTCGACAGTAAAAATAGTCCTGTAACAGTGACAGTTTTTCAGATAGTAACTAAATTAATCCTGAAAATTAAATCACATAAGCTTTTACATTGTAGGGACTGGACCTTAGACAGAACTAACTAAAAAAAAACAAGTTTTTTAACGGAAAGTAAGGACCGACATTAAAACTTAAAACGAACAGAAACAATTCCGTATATGAAAGGGGCTGTCCCCTCCTCAAAGCCTCGCTCTTTACGCTATAGTTTTTTATTGTTATAAAAAATAAAGTTGTGAGACAGAGTCAAACTTGAGTGCAGGATCTATACAACTTAAGGGGATTTAAAGCAAAAAACCTGTGTATATATATGAGAGATAGCGTGTAACACCTTATTTTGATCGCAACTTCCTAGAATATTTTTTTTTATGCAAAGTTTAAAGACGCATATAATGCTGTGTCCTCCTGTGTTTTGTCATTGTTTCACATTTTTTTTTTGCTTGATAGACTGGTCTTAGTATTTCAAATGTTTTTGTCTGAATTTGTCCTTTTGGCAGTTAGGCACAATTTTTACTCTCAAACTATTTGACTTTTATAAAAAAAAACGAAATGACAAATCCCAAAAACCAGAAAGAACTGACTAAACAGGAAGAAAAAGTATAATTATCTATCAATTTTTCGGATTTATATTCCAATTCTCATAAAATCAATTAGGTATACCGAGTATCATTAAGTTTCTCTGTAAGGTCCAAAAATAAGTAAGGTAATAGAAAATTGTTGAGAAGTTAACAAACCGTCAAAGGTTGTCATTAAAGCCTTTGAGCAGATTCTGCTCCTTTACTGATCGGTACATAAAAAAGCAAGTTCTTTCAATTAAAAATCAGGCGCAACATAAAAACTTAAAACTAACACAAATTAATCCGTATATGAGGAGGCTGCCCCCTATCCCCAATCCTTCGCTCCTTATGCTACAGTATTTTAGCACTTTAATGAAGCTTCTTACTCCAATTCAACGGCCTTTGTGTTTCAGGAGTCGTTCTTAAAGAATTGAGACAAAAAGTCAAACTTTATTTTTTTAGGGGCACTTGAAAAGGGAAACTTATAACTAGAAGTTTGAAATTACCCCTCTACCAATCTTCTAGAACCCACTGTTTGATAAGATAGTCCTTGGGAAAAAAACACGCATCCGCGATCTTTCTTCTGGCAAAAAATACAAAATTCCACATTTTTGTATATAGAGGCTGAAAACCTTTAAACTAAGGTATCTGATGGTGCAGTATCTATATA
Source organism: Artemia sp. Qi Xiang Cuo (assembly GCF_049724085.1). Taxonomy (NCBI): domain Eukaryota; kingdom Metazoa; phylum Arthropoda; class Branchiopoda; order Anostraca; family Artemiidae; genus Artemia; species Artemia sp. Qi Xiang Cuo. Next base: position 56,978,324 of record NC_142812.1, read on the forward strand.
TTGAATCTGATGGTGCGATTGTAATTACGATTGTATGACTTTTTTGGGGTGTTCCCCCTTTTTTAAAAAGCAGGCAAATTTTCTCTGGCTTGTAGCTTTTGATTAGGAACATTAAGCTTAAAGAGCTTAATATATTTGGAAACAATACCAATTCTTCTGATGTATTAATTATCTACAAAGAGTTTCGGTTGCTATTTGTCCGAGTCGTTCTTTACTTACAATTCTTTACCTCGAACTGTTTGATTCACCCTGGAGCTTGTACTATTATTGCTCATTGAAAGTCGCATCCATTTCACTGCAGCAGTTGTTTCTTTGTACTTTGTTTATCTGTGTTTAAAATGTCCACATTCTGATTCATTCTAGCACTTTTCTTAGTACTTGAAGAGTAATCTAGGCAACTAACATTGCGCTAAGTATAACATCACATTAACTAGGAAAGTGCGGAGTGACCCGTTGGCCAAATTCCCCGCAAGAGTATTCATTTCTTCTTGTTTTTCTCGGTTTATCTATGTTTTCCAGAACCATCTATTCGAGGGAAGGGGGATCTAGTGAATTGTGACTCACCTTACATTAACTCCCCCCCCTTCCATCTGCAATCAATTCCTGCATGCATATCTGTCCCTAATTATTATCTAACAGCCAGCTAATAATTCTATAGATCTGTTGTTTACAGTTCAGTATAATTTTTCTTGATACACCTAATTGCATGAGAACGTTAAACTGTAATCTATGGAACTATTAAGCTATTTAATCTAAAATAGGGTAGAAATTATAGAGTATCAACCCGAAAACCAAAGTTATAAATTTCATTCTGGGCATTCTTCTCCCGCCTTCTGCCATTCTTTTTCTTTCCCTCAAATCCGCACTCTTTCTTTGTCTCTTTCTCTCTTTCTGCTTTTCTCCCTCATATGTCTGTTTGCGATTTATTTACAATTCGCAATTGAAGAATATACGCTTTCGATTTTACTTAATATCTTTTGGTATGTATTTATATCTTCCTTAAATCTTCCAGCTTTTGTGACGGAAATTTCCCTGTTAATGTTTATGATATGATGATTTTCTGCAGTTCTATAGTTCTAATTTTTAGCGCAAAGGGACTATTTTTCATTCATTCAATAGTAGAGACTTACTTTATCCATCTACTTATTGAAATTTGCTAATACATGGAAACTTGGTGGGAAAATATTGAAAAAAAGAGAATTATCTTATTTTGCAAGTCAAATTTAGATCATTCTCTAAGAAGAATTCTAAGTAGCATCATCTTGTTAAGAACGGATATATCTGAAACTTTTGAGTCCAAATCTTGCTCTTTTGGTGCGAGTTGCACCAGTGGGCTTGCCGCAAAATCGTATGTTTAAGAGAGACATAAACCTTAATGTTAGTCTTCTCTGTATTTCGAAAGTTAAACTTGAAATAACGAAACTTAAATTAGCCTGTAAGCTGCTTAAAATACACGATTTTTAATTTCACTGATGATGGTGAATTCGCAGACTGATGTTAAATGTTAGATTCTATTCCTCTTTCTACGGCTATAATGAGAGAAAGGCTGAGATGGCAAGGACACATTCTGCAGATGAATTATGACAGATTGCTAAATGGCGTCCTTTTCGGCCAACTATCTAGGGCCAAAGGAAAAGCAGGTCGTTCCTGAATCGGGTGGAAGGAGGTCGTAAGGGAGGATTAAATGGACATTGGAACAGCAATTGTTAGTTATTCAGAACACACTCAAGAATTTTGATCTGTAGATTTGTAAAACTGGTTTCATACCAGTTTCATACTTGGGTGAAAGAATGCATTGGTGTTTTATAATTTGTGCTATATATTTGCACATTAGGGGAGTGGGGTAAAGTATTTTGACAGCATGAAGTTAGAAAACAATTCTTACTTCATAATATGCAGAATGATTTTAGCTAACACATTTTGCATGCAGACCCGCTATACATTACCCCTCTTCCCCTAATGTGCAAATATATAGCCCAAATTATATAAGTTCAATGCCTTCTGTCACCCGTTACTTGTCTTTGTGGCTTTGAAACTGGTTTTCTCAGATCTTACATTCAGATCAATAATTTGAGTGTGTTCTGAATAATTAACAAGTACCATCGGAACTTTTAATGAGAGTTTAAAGAGGGAAATTTTAAATATATTAGGATGGAGGAGGAGCATGCGTAGCTGTGTTGGCCTCAGGTGATTTGGTGCTGAAGTGATTCGTTAGTAGCAGTGGCAGTAGTGGTAATAGTAGTAGTATGTCTATTTACAGATGATTATAACCGAAAACTGTACTTTTGTCGACCCGTCTGGAGCCAAAAGAAAAACAAGTCTTCTCCAAATTGGGTGGGAGGTGATAAGAAAAAAGTATCTGAAGAAAATTAGGACTTTGTTGGAGATACAAAAGAATGAAGCTGTGAATGAAATGAGGTTTAGAACGAGTGGGTGTGCTTGTTTTTACACGGTTTGGTGCCACAGCAAGTTAGTAGTAGTAGTAGGTACGCATGTTCTACGTGCTTCATTGTTCACTTGGCTCTGTTTAAAACAGGCCTTTTAAAACAGGAACTGCTTTAAAAAGCAGTTCCTGTTTTGCTGCCACTCCTTTGCTGACAATGTTATGCCGTTTAGTTTTAATTACCTGCTCGCGCTCCGATTATATTATTTTTACAATCCAAGAGACAGTGATCACTTTCTTGATGATAACTAAGATCCTTAGAAAAGTACTCCTCGTTTTATGATATCCTTCAGTTATTCTATGCGCGGGATAGTAGCGCAGGATATCCACCAATTGAAAGGGATTTCCTCAATGGGTCACTTTTGATGAAATCCTCTGTAAGTGTAGGATGAGAGAGATTAATGACTTTATTTCAAATCAACCCACCCGATGAGGTAATAACTCCTGGGTACATGACCTCCAATGACTTAGGGTCTGAGAAGTTTCTTTGTGTCGGGTTAACAGGATATGGCATCAATCGTGTAGCGTAGGCCTTTATTGCCCTTGCTGTCGTGCTCTTGCCATATCGGTTTTCTTAATTATCAAATTGGGCAACCACTTCATATACGAAACAATTTCTGTTCGTTTTGAGTTTTAGTACTATTCCTTACTTTATCTTGAAAAAACTTTTTCTTTTTTATTCAATTTCTGATCGCTTCTCAAACAATGTCGGTAAATCTGGGTCACCCTCTATGGAAAATTCCCTCCCTTCACTGCAAACTCTTCCGTGCAAGCTTCCTCCCACTAAAAAAAAAACCTTAAAATTCATTCAGGACAATTCCATCCTACTGGACCCCCCCCCCATATACGTAAAAATTTTTGAAGACAATTCGGCCAGAAAAATTATCCTTAGCATACTTTCATTTGAAAAAACACTAAGTTCTAATCGTTTTTCCGAACAAGCCGCAAGTCTCCCCTTCCATGGAAGTTTTTTCCCAGAAATCGAAACACGCTGACAATTTTCCCCGGAACATCTCCAAATCCAAAATTGAGTTGGCGAAGAGAAGGTAACAAAAAAAAATATCGTATAAGAATTCTGTCAAATCCCCCCAGTGTAAAATATCCCCTGGAAAGTTCACCCTCAGAAATTTCTCTCCCCACGTCAAATTATCCCCATGAAAACCCATTAAAAGTACAAAATCTCCCAAAAAATGTCTGTATATTTCCCAATAACAAATACTATACGTAAACAATGGGCAAATTTATACGCATCCCTGATCTTTCTTCTGGCAAAAAAAAAACCCAATTTTTGCTTATAGGAGCTTGAAACCTTTTCAGAACGATTCTCAAAAACTTTGAATCTGATGGTGTCATTTTCATTAAGATTCCTTGACTTTTTGGGGTTGTTTCCCCCCTTTTCAAAAATCTGGCAAATTTTCTCAGGCTCTCAGCTTTGAATGGGTACTATTAAACTTAATGGATTTTAAATATTTGGAATCAGCGTAAATAGTCAATTCCTTTGGTGCATCTGTTGTTGCCAAAATTCAGATTTTTAGAGTTTTGATACCAATGGGCCAAGTCGCTCCTTACTTACAGTTCGTGTCTTTACTTTCTAAAAAGGAAAAATTCATATATATACAGAGAAAATCTTTAATAAATCTTATTTTTTACTTGAACTACTATTAATTTTAATTGTAACATGTTTCATTTTCATAAATTTATTAGTCGGTTTTCAATAGTATTTGAACAGTATAAAAGTATCTTCAAGTAGCATTTGTCAATAAACAATAATTCAATACGCAACATTTCGTAGTTCAATTAGGCCTTATGTTCACCTACAGATTCTCGGAGAATTGGAGGGGGAGTGACAAATGTTTTGATCGACCCTTTTCTCCTCCCTCTAAAATAATAATCCATACAAAATAAAACATTGTGATTTCGTATAAAATATGATGCATAACACTTTTTTAAGTAGTTTCTTCAACTTTTGTCCACCCAACCTTGGAAATTGTGCAGGTTTCCCCCTCCTACGAAACAAGAAAATTTTTTATGAGTGTCCATGCTTAGATAGAACCTTAAGGAGAAGTGTTCCGATCGCTGAATACTTTGTCCGTGACCACAAATCTGCATTGTCTTTATTGTTGCAAAATACAGGTTTTTGGCAAAGTAAGAATTTTAAAGTCCTTGCTTTTGAAGTCCTTGTATGGAACTTTAAGGAGAAGTGTTCTCGCTGAATACTTTGTCCGTGACCATAAATCTGCATTGTCTTTATTGTTGCAAAATATAGGTTTTTGGCAAAGTAAGACTTTTAAAGTCCTTGTATGGAAATTTAAGGGGAAGTGCTCCCATTGCTGAATACTTTGTCCGTGACCACAAATCTGCATTGTCTTTATTGTTGCAAAATAGAGGTTTTTGGCAAAGTAAGACTTTTAAAGTCCTTGCATGTAACTTTAAGGAGAATTGTTCCCCTCGCTGAATACTTTGTCCGTGACCATAAATCTGCATTGTCTTTATTGTTGCAAAATATAGGTTTTTGGCAAAGTAAGACTTTTAAAGTCCTTGTATGGAACTTTAAGGGGAAGTGCTCCCATTGCTGAATACTTTGTCCGTGACCACAAATCTGCATTGTCTTTATTGTTGCAAAATATAGGTTTTTGGCAAAGTAAGAATTTTAAAGTCCTTGCTTTTAAAGTCCTTGCATGGAACTTTAAGGGGAAGTGTTCCCCTCGCTGAATACTTCGTCCATGACCACAAATCTGCATTGTATTTATTGTGGGAAAAAAAAAGGTTTTTGGCAAAGTAAGACTTTTAAAATCCTTGCTTTTAATATGTGCAAAACATCAGGTAATTTTTTCAAACTTTTGTCCCTCCAATCGTGAAATACTATTTTGGTTACTTCCCTTATACCAAGAACAATTTCTATGAGTGTCCATGAATGTATGGAACATTAAGGGGACGTGTTACCATCGCTGGCTACTTTGTCCGTAACCACTAGTCTGCATCGTCTTATTTGTTGCAAAATGTAGGCTTTTGGCAAAATAAGACTTCTGCAGTCCTTGCTTTTAGTATTTGCAAACTTTGTCCCTCCAATCTTGGAAATATTGTACAGGTTGCCCTCCCCCACAAAGAACCATTTCTATGAGTGCCCATGCTCGTATGGAACATTAAGGGGACGTTTTCCCATCGCTGACTACTTTGTCCGTGACCACAAGTCTGCATCTTCTTATTTGTTGCAAAATACAGGCTTTTGGCAAATTAACGCTTTACAAGTCCTTGCTTTTAATATGTGCAAAAAATCAAGTACTTTAATCAAATGTTTATCCCTTCAACCTTGGAATATTGTGCAGGTTCACTGGCGGATTCAGGGGCCAGAAGGAGACCCCAGGCCCCGAAGATTTTCTGGTGCATTCACTCCTTGATTTTTACTGTTTTTTTTTAATTTTTTTTAGAAAAAAAATAAAGTTTGTCAATCTCGTCAATTACTGGCGCCCTTGTCACATTCCCCCCCCCCAAGGCCGCACCCTGGATTTTTTTTCGGAGGAAGTTTTACTAAAAAAAAAATGATACAAGTGCATTAGATTGTCACTTTTATATACTATGCAAGGAAACCAGTCAAGCAATGATAGAAGAAACCCGCAGGAGACCGGTTATTTTCAAAGAGACCGCTATTCAGAAATGGAATGCAGAGTAGTTTTCATTGCGTTTACGATATTTAAACAGTTGTTTTTGGGATTTAGGGGGGGGGAGGTACCTCGGTTAGATTACGTATATAATATATGCTATGCTTTACCCAACCCCGCCCCTCCCCCCAATGTTCAAATATATAGCACAAATTTGTTTCTAAACTGTTACATATTATTCTTATTTTATTTTATTTCATTAGCATTAACCAAACTTGACTTTTTAGAAATGATCATCTAATGTACCAGTACCCATAATAGTTTTCTTCTTCTTTTTTTTTTTGGGGGGGGGGTTACACACAAAAAACTAACAAAACACTTACAAAATTTGCTTATGTCCATTTTGTTCCGTTTTTACGAGTCAGACAAACATTTCGGGAGGGGGGGGGGTCAAAGCCCCTAGCCCCATTGGATACGGCCTTGACTCCCCTCCCAAGATTTGTTTATTTGCACCCATGCCACATTGTCCCCCAAAAATGTTGCTCTACATCCGCTCCTGTGCAAGATGCCCCCCCCCCCCCCCACCAAGAACAATTTCTGAGTGCCCATGTTTGTATCAAACATTAAGGGGACGCGTTCCCATCGCTGGCTACTTTGCCCGTAACCTCAAGTCTGCATTGTCTTATTTGTTGCAAAATATAGGTTTTTGGTAAAATACGACTTCTGGAGTCCTTGATTTTAATATGTGCTAAACATTACAGTAGCATGCATAGTAGGCTAATGATAATAATAATCTGTATTTAAGAGCCTTTTAAAGCCAAATACTATAAGACAAATACTAAAAGACAAATAAAAAAAGACAAATACTAAAGGAAAATTACAGTCCATTTTACATCCTTCCCTTCAATACAAAGTTTCCTACTGCGACAATATAACGGGGAGACCTAGACCTCATTAACCCAAGAAGCAGCCTATCTTCTCCTTCTTGCATAATTGATCCCCTAAAATGAGAAAACTGCTTACACCAGAGGAGGAAATGGCCCAACCCATAATCATTCTCCCTACATCTCAAGCAACTACACCCGGCCTCCGGACCTTCCCTCATTTTCCTTACAACCTTACCATAAATTGGAAGGCAATTAGATCGAATCTGAATCCAAATTCTCAGATATTTAATGTGCAATCCCAGCTTAAAATAAAACTCCTGTCCAAAATTCTCTTTTACTACTACTACTGCCAACAACTCACCGCAGCACCAAGCCGGCTGAGGCCAGCACAACTACGCACGCTCCTCCTCCATCCCAATCTATTCAAAACTCCACTTTTTACACTCTCCCACGAAGTTCCCACTTCCTTTAAATCTTTCTTTATGACGTCCTCCCACCCCAGACGAGGACGACCTGCTTTTCGTTTAGTCCTAGACGGTTGGCCGAAAAGAACAATCTTCGGCAATCTGTCATCCTTCATCCACGCAACGTGCCCTAGCCACTTCAACCTTTCTTTCATTATAGCCCTAGAGAGTGGTATTGAACCACATTTTTCGTACAGCCTATTGTTTGAAATACGGTCAGTCAGCGGGGTACCCAGAACAATCCTTAAGTAATTTCTCTTGAAAACATCTAGCAAATCTTCATCCGCTTTTCGGATTTAATTTTTTTTTATTTTTGACAGCTTTACAACTATACTTCTATTTACATATCATGTTACCAGGTTAAAAAATAAGGACGCTATGGGGTAATTATTTAATGAATGAAGGGCATCATATAGTAAGTAATTTGCATACAACCGGTTGCATGACAATAGCACAGACGGGCCAGGGGCAAGGTTTAAAGTCGTCCTTATACAATTTTGGTTTATACAGAAAGATTAGTTTGAAATTTGTTGAATGACAAAGATGACTGTTAGGTAAGAATGTGCAGAATGTAGGGAAAGAAACCCGAATAGAAAGAAAGGTACTTGCGTGGGATAGCGACTATATTCTAAACCTTGATCTGAGTTAAACCGGTTTCTCTGTCCGCATTTGGAGATAATTACCTTAGTCTCAATGAGGTAAAGCACTATGCAGGTGTATTTTAATTAAATATTTAACATGTAGATTCGGATAGGCTAGGTATTTAATATAATGTGTTCTGGGCGGCCTGCTTTCCATAATTTCCTATTGTGGTTTCCATAATTTCGTTACTAAAGTATTATATTTCATTATATTATCGTATACTTCATTAGGATTAAACTAACTTCACTTCATTGGTGTGGTCGCTATAACACGTAAGTAACGAAAGAAAAATTGTCCCTTTCAATTAGAAATTATGTTGGAATAAGAGGATAACAGAATAATAGGATAACGCAATAGCAGATGACAGGATAAGAGGATAACGCAATAACAGGAGGCTACCATGAACTACCTCTTTGGAGGAATCCACCTCGTTGAAATAGACTAGTGCGAGTTTTTTCGTGATTGGGGGAGGAGTACTAAAATTAGTGTTTGTGAAGATGTCTGAAATTAATTTGATGACTTTTTGGTAAGTATGTATTTAGAGTAGGAAAGGAATCCTGAATTAATTCTCTTTTTCAATTAGATGAAAACAATGCTGCAATAAAATCAGGAAATAACCTCAGGAAATCAATAAAATCAATAAAATCAGGAAATCAGGAAATTATCTATTTGGAGGGATAGCTAATTGATATAGAAATATACGAGGTTTTCTTTTTTCCTTACGGGGGGGAGGTGCTTCAAATAAACGTTTGTTAAAAAATATGAAATAAGTTTAATGACAAGGATGGCTGTTATATAAGAATATGCGAAGAGTAGAGTCATAGGCAGCGTGATAGGCAGCGCACAGGCAGCACGAAAGCGCTGCCTAAGTAAAGAACGATTTGGGCACAATCTATTATTTATTTTTCTTCTTTCTCCATACCCGGGCACTTCGTATCGAAGGATGTCGTAGAAACTTGGAAAAGGGCTCATTCGATTGGAAATTGGAGTGGCTAGTGCCCTTTTTAATAGTCGAAAGTGATTAGAGGGGAACTTCCCCCCCCACGCCCATCATTACCCAAACACATCCAATAAGAATTTTGAGATAACCATTTTGTTCAGCGTACTTGATTTCAAGATAGAAAATATTTTTCTCATGAGGACACTCCCCCACAACCCTCGGGGCAAGAGTTTTAAGTTATGCCCTGAGGGCACATAAGAACGATGTTGGCACAATGTATCATTTATTATTTTTTTTTCCTTTATAGCAGGGCACTACGTATCGAAGAAGTTGTCGTAGAAACTTTGAAAAGGGCTCATTCAATTAGAAATTGGAGTGGCTTGTGTCCTATTAATAGTCGAAAGTGATTAGAAGGGAACTAAACTCCCCTTCCACGCCCACCATTTCCCGAAACACATCCAAAAATTTTGAGATAGCCATTTTGTTCAGCGTAGTTGATTTGCAGATAGAAATTATGTTTTTGAGGAGGACACTCCCCAACAGCCTTCAGGGCAAGGGTTGTAAGTTATGCCCTGTGGGCATAAAAGCTTTTTATAGAAGGCGTTGTCGTAGAAACTTCAAAAAGCGCTCATTCGATTGGAAATTCAAAGGGCTAGTGTCCTTTTTAATTGTCGAAAGTAATAAGAGGGCACCTAGCCCCCCACCCCCAGCATTCCCCCAAACACATCCAAACAAAATTTTGAGATAGCCATTTTGTTCAGCGTAGTTGATTCCCAGATAGAAATTATTTTTTGAGGAGGAAACTTCCCCACAGCCTTCAGGGAAAGGGCTGTAGTTATGCCCTGGGGGCATATAAGGTTTTTATAGAAGGCGTTGTCGTAAGAACTTCAAAAAAGGCTCATTCTATTGGATATTCAAAGGGCTAGTGCCCTTTTTAATAGTCGAAAGTGATTGGAGGGCAGCTAACCCCCCTCTCACGCCCACCTTTTCCCCAAACACATCCAATCAAAATTTTGAGATAGCCATTTTACCAACGTAGTTTTAAGTTCTATAAATTAGGTCTTTGTGGATGACAACCCCCTCACAGACCTCAAGACAAGGGTTGTCAGTTATGCCCTGGGGGCATATAAAGTTTTTATAGAACGTGTTGTCGTAAAAACTTCAAAACGGGCTCATTCGATTAGAAATGGAAATGGCTAGTGCCCTTTTTAATAGTCGAAAGTAATTGTAAGGCAACTAACACCCCATCCACGCCCACCATTTCCCCAAACACATCCAATCAAAATTTTGAGATAGCCATTTTGTTCCAAGCAGTTAAAGTTCAGGAAATTATACCTTTGAGTAGGACACTCCTCCCACAGTCTTCAGGGCAAGGGCTATAAGTTATGCCCTGGGGGCATATGAGTTTTTATTGAAATCTTTGTCGTATAAACTTGAAAAAAGGGCTCATTCGATTCGAAATTCAAAGGGCTAGTGCTCTTTTTAATAGTCGAAAGTGATTTGAGGGCAACTAGCCCCCCTCTCTCACCAACCTTTTCCCCAAACACATCCAATCAAAATTTTTAGATAGCCATTTTGTTCAGTGTTGTGAATTTCCAGATAGAAATTATGTTTTTGAGGAGGACACTCCCCCACAGCCCACAGGGCAAGGGTTGTAAGTTATTCCCTGGGGCATATAAGGGTTTTATAGAGCACCTCTCGTAGAAACTTCAAAAAGGGCTCATTCGATTGGAAATTGAAATGGCTAGTGCCCTTTTTAATAATCTAAAGTGATTGGAAGGCAACTAACACCCCTTACACACCCACCATTTCCCCAAACATATCCAATCAAAATGTTTAGATACCCATTTTGTTCCACGCAGTTTAAAGTTCAGGAAATTATACCATTGAGTAGGACACTCCCCCAGAATCTTCAGGGCAAGGGTTATAAGTTATGCCCTGGGGGCTTATAAGGTTTTTATTGAAATCTTTGTCGTAGAAATTTGAAAAAGGGCTCATTTGATTGAAAATTCAAAGTGCTAGTGCCCTTTTAAATAGTCGAAAGTGATTTGAGGGCAACTAACCCCCTCTCACACCCACCTTTTCCCCAAACACATTCAATCAACATTTTTAGACAGCCATTTTGTTCAACGTAATTGAAAGTTTTTGAAATTAGGTCTTTAAGGATGACAACCCATCCCCTCCCCCCACAACCCTCAGGGCAAGGGTTGTAAGTTATGCCCTGGGAGCATGTAAGCATTTTATAGAAAGCGACGTTGTAAAAACATTAAAAAGGCCTCATTCAATTGAAAATTGAAAGGGCTAGTGCCCCTTTAGTAGTCGAAATTGATTAAAGGGCAACTAACCCTCCTTTCACGCCCACCGTTTCCCCAAAGACATCCAATCAAAATTTTGAGATATCAATTTTGTTCAACATAGTCGAAAGTTCTGGAAATTAGGTCTTTTAGGATGATAACACCATCAGAGCCCTCAGTGCGAGGGTCGTAAGTTAATCCATGGGGGCATATAAGGTTTATATAGAAAGTTGTTTTAGATATTTCAAAAGGGGCTCATTTGATTGGAAATTGAAATTGCCCTTTTTAATAGTCGAAAGTGAGTGGAGAGTAATTATCCCCCTCTCACACCCACCCTTTCCCCAAACATTTTCAATCAAAGTTTAGAGATAGCCATTTTGTTCAACGTAGTCGAAAATTCTGGAAATTAAGTATTTAAGGATGATGAACCCCCCAGAGCCCCCAGGGCAAAGGTTGAGAGGGCTAGTGCCCACCCTTTTCAATAGTTGAAATTGATTGGAGGGTAGCTAACCTCCTCTCACGCCCACCATTCCCCCTAACACATCCAATCAAAATTTTCAGATTGCCATTTTATTCAACGTAGTCGAAAGTTCTGGAAATTAGGTCTTTGAAGATGACCCCCCCTCCGCCCTCAAGGCAAGGGTTTTAAGTTATCCCCTGAGAGGATATAAGGTTTTTATTGAAAGCGTTGTCATAGAAACTTCAAAAGGGCTCATTTGATTCGAAATTGAAAGGGCTAGTGCCCATTTTAATAGTTGAAAGTGATTGGAGAAAGACTAACGCCCATCTCACGCCCACCATTTTCCCAGACACATCCAATAAAAATTTTGAGATAGCAATTTTGTTGAACGTAGTTAAAAGTTCTGGAAATTAGGTCTTAGAGGATGACAACCACCTTCACAGCCCTTAGGGTAAGGGTTTTAATTTATGCCCTGTGGGTGTACCATTGAAGGATTGTTTGTGGTAATAGAAAAGATTTGCTCGTGGCGATAGAGATTTCTCCTATAGCGCCACTTATAGCGCTGGAGATTGTATCAACTAGGCTAGCGCCGCTCTCAATTAATGAGAGAAAATTGAACATGTAGACATACAAATGTGGCTTCTTCTTTCTTGAGCTATCTGGAGATCAGATTCCTTTGGGAGCATTTACCTTGGAGACTGGCGAACTAATTACCTATTATCGGACTAGACTCAGACATACAAGAGAAACAAACACGTATAAAAAGACAATACTACTACTACTACTACTACTAACAACTCACCGCAGCACCAAGCCGCCTGAGATCATTACAGCTACGCACGCTCCTCCTCCACCCCAATCTATTCAAAACCTCCCTTTTTACACCCTCCCACGAAGTTCCCATTTCCTTTAAATCATTCTTTATGACGTCCTCCCACCCCAGACGGGGACGAACTGCTTTCCGTTTAGCCCTAGACGGTTGGCCGAAAAGAACAACCTTCGGCAAACTGTCATCCCTCATCCGCACAACTTGCCCCAGCCATCTCAACGATTCTTTCATTATAGACCTAGAGAGTGGTATTGAACCACATTTTTCGTATAGCCTATTGTTTGAAATACGGTCCGTCAGCCAGGTATCCAAAACAATCCTTAGGCACTTTCTCTGGAAAACATCTAGCAAATCTTCATCCGCTTTTCAGAGTGTCCATGCTTCAGATTCATATTTAAGCACTGTCATCACTGTATTTTCTAATATTATAATTTTGGTTTTTAGACATATATTTGTGTTCTTCCAAACTTTTTTTTTAACTATGAATATACACTCCGACTCTTGGGTACTCTATAGTTGCCATCTTACCTGCTCCCACCATCTTTAATAATAATACTATCAAGGTAAGTGAAGCTGCCCACATTATCAATGTATCTTTTACCCAAAACCATGTTTTCATCCGCGCTTATTCAAAGCCTTAGTAACTTATTTTTCTTAGCATTAATTTTGAAACCTATATTAGTACCCTGAACACGCAAAACCTCTTAAACTCTCTTCACTGCGCTCACATCTTCTTCTAGGATGTTTAAATTATCAGCATAATCCAAGTCCATCCCCATTTTCATCCCCATTTGATTCCGTGGTCTCCCATTGCCTTTCCTTTGCTCCTTAAGACAAAGTCCATCAAAATAATCCATATAAAGGGGGATAGAACACAACCCTGCTTAACTCCTGATTTCATACAAAACCAGCTGCTAACGTCATTTCCTATCTTAACCGTAGCAGTGTTATTCTCGTACATAGCACTGATCACTTTAATGTATTTGTCTGGTATACCATATAAGGATAAAACTTTTACTAAAGCTGTTCTATCAACAGAATCGAACGCTTGCTCATAATCTATAAAACTGAGGATCAAAGGTGTTTGAAAACTCAGACACTTCTCAATTATTAGCCTAAGAGTGAAAATTTGGTCGACACATCCTCTACCGTTTCTAAAACCGCACTGCTCTTCTCTTAAAACTGTGTTTATGGTATCTCTCAGTCTAAAAAGTATCATATTACTAAGTAATTTACTACCTACAGAGACCAGACTAATGCCTCGATAATTACCACACTCCTTTTATCACCTTTCTTATAAAGTGGCTTAATTAAGGTTTTCCTAAAATCGTTAGGTACATCCCCTTTTTCAAAAATCATATTCATAATCTTCAATAACTCATTTCTAGCCTCAGAGCCACCATATTTAAGAAACTCGTTTACCACACTATCAGCACCTGGAGCCTTATTATTTTTTAATCCTTTTAGTTCTGTCGCTAATTCTTCATCACAAATCAAATCTTTCTTCACATCCAAGGTATCACGAACTTTTTCATTTTCCTCCATATTTTTTCCTGCAAATCTATCTCGGTTAAGCAAGTTCTCAAAATGTTCGGCCCATCTCGCTTTAGTTTTTTCCCCTTATCGCTAATTGCGACCCCATTCCTATCTTTAACTGGGACAAGTCTGGATTGACTAATCCCTCTCAATTTGTTAACGTGCCAGTACAATATTTTACTATTATGCCGTGTAGCTGCATCTTCCAGATCCTCGGTAATTTTATCCATGGCCTCCTCTTCACATCTCCTTAGTTCATATTTTAATGCTTTCTCCACTTTCTTTACATTTCTTTTGTTTTCTTACGATCTATCACTCAGATAATTCTTGTACAAGTCCTTTCTCCTTTCTATTAAACAAAAAGCTTTTTCACTAATATTCTTAGCTACAGTTCTAGCTTTCTTCCCTAATACACCTTCAGCAACTTCACAAGTTATTTTTCTAAAATTATTCTAACCATCTTCCACATTATCAAATTTTAAACTCTCAAGTTTAGCATTCAACTGTTCCTGGAAAGTTTCTCTCAAATTCTCATCCTGGAGTCTACCAACATCACAATTTCACAGGAAGTAGTTACCCCTTCAAAATTTCAGCTTTAAATTAACCCTAGACACTACTAGATGGCGATATTTAATTTTAGCATCAATAACAGCACTCTTATATACCCTAGTATCTTGTATTGATCCTGCCAGTCTTCGGTTTACTATAACATGGTCGAAAGTGATTGGAAGGCACATAACACCCCTTCCACGCCCACCATTTCCCCAAACACATACAATCAAAATTTTGAGATATCCATTTTGTTAAACATAGTTAAAAGATCCGGAATTTATGCCTTTGAGGAGGACACTCCCCCATAATCTTCAGGGCGAGGGTTGTAAGTCATTCCATGGGGGCATATAAGGTTTATATAGAAAGGGTAATCGTAGAAACTTCAAAAAGCGTTCATTTGATTGGAAATTCAAAGGGCTAGTACCATTTTTAAGTCAAAAGTGATTGGAGGGCAATAAACCCCCCGCCCTCTCACGCCCAACATTTCCCCAAACACATCCTATCAAAATTTTGAGATAGCTATTTTGTTCAACGTAGTTAAAAGTTCTGGAAATTAGTGTCTTTGAGGATGACAACTTCCCCCTCCCCACAGCCCTCAGGCCAAGAGTTGTAAGTTATGCCCTGGGGGCATATAAGGTTTTCATAGAAATCGCTGTCGTAGAAACTTCAAGAAGGGCTCATTAGATTAGAAATTGAAAAGGCTAGTGCCCTGTTTAATAGTCGAAAGTGATTGGAGGGTAACTAACCCCCCTATCACGTCCACCATTTTCGTAAGCACATCCAATCAAAATTTTGAGATAGCCATTTTGTTCAAGGTAGTTGAATGGTCCGGAAATTATGTCTTTGAGGATAACCCCCCCCCCCACAGCCCCCAGGGCAAAGGTTTCAAGCTATGCCCTGGAGGCATATAAGGGTTTTATAGAAAGTGTTGTCATAGAAACTTCAAAAAGGGTTCATTCAATTGTGAATTGAGAGGGCTAGTGTCCTTATTAATCGTCAAAAGTGATCGGCGGGCAAATGCCCCCCCCCCCCACGCCCATCATTTCACTAAACACTTTTGATCAACATTTTGATATAGCCATTTTGTTGAACGTAGTTGAAACATCCAGAAATTATGTCTTTGACGATGACACCCCCCCCCCCCCCACAGCCCTCAGGGCTAAGGTTTTAAGCTATGCCCTGGGGTTATGTATGGTTTTTATAAAAAGCGTTGTCTTAAAAACCTCAAAAAGGGCTCATTCAATTGGAAATTGAGAGGACTAGTGCCATTTAATAGTCGAAAGTAATCGGAGGGAGAATGACCCCCACACCCATCGTTTCCCCATACACTTCCGATTCAACATTTTGATATGACCATTTTGTTCAACGTAGTTGAACGATCTAGTGCTCTTTTTAAGAGTCAAAGTGAACGGACGGCAGCTATCCCCTCCCACAAACACACGTCTTATTGTCCTGAAATGCATCTAATAGAAATTTTGAGATAGCCATTCTATTCAAAATAGTCTAAATATCATATAACAAGGATTTTGGGGTTGAAATAAACCACGGAGATTAGGGGCAAGGGTTGTAAGTTATGCCCAGGGGTTATTTAAGGTTTTTACGGTGGGATGGTTGTTTAACTTTACAAGAGGCTCATTTGTTTGAAAATTGGAAATTCTAGTTCTTTTAAGCGTCAAAAGTGAGGGAGGGCCTTTAGAACTTCCCCCAAAACCCCTCGTTTCACCGAACGCATCTTATTGAAATTATGAGATAGTGATTTTTTCAAAATAGTCCAAAGAACATATAATAATGTCTCTAGGAATGACATAAACCCCCCAGTGCCTTGGGGATAGGGTTGTAACTTATTTTATGAGGACATATACGGTTTTAACGGAATGGGCGTCGTATAGACATCAGATGAGGCTTATTTGATTGAAAATTGGAAGTTATAGTGCCCTTTTTAATAGTCAAAGTGATTTGAGAGCACAGCTTCCCCCCGCTCCATGTTCATCATTTGCCCTAAGCCTCCAACATTTCAACATTGGAAACATTTCTTAAACCTTCAACATTTGAAGATAACAATTTTATTCATCGTAGTTGAAGGTTTTGGAAATTATGTCTGTGAGAAATACACCCCCCCCCCCTAGAGCTCTCAGGGAAAGGGTTTGTAAGTTATGCCCTTGGGGTATATAAGGTTCTTATGAAAAGGGTGGTCGTGTATGCTTTGGAGGGGACTCATAGGATTGGTAGTCATAAGTTCTAGTTCCCTTTTTAAGAATCAAAGTAGTCAGAGTGCAGCACCCCACAACACACACACACACACACAAACACGTCGTGTTTTCCTGAGATGTATCCAATAGATATTTTGAGACAGTCCTTTTATTCAAAATAGTCCAAATATCATATAAAAAGGTTTTTTAAGGTTGATACAAAACAACATGAAGGCGAGGGTTGTAAGTTATGCCCCTGGGGCATTTAAGCTTCTTATGAAAGGGATGGCTATATAAACTTTGGAGGCGGCTCATTTGGTTGAAATTGGAAGTTTTTGTTCCCTTTTAAGAGTCATTAATGATGGAAGTCGAGTAGAACCCCCTCCCCCCAACTACCCATATTTTCCCCAAATGCATCTGATTGAAATTGTGCAATACCAATTTTGTTTAAAATAGTCCAAAGAACATATAACAATGCTTCCAAGGTTGGAACAACCCCCTAGAGCCCTGGGGCAAGGGCTTTAAGTTATGCCCTGGGGGCAAAAAGGTTTTTTATGGAATGAGTGGTCGTATTAAATTCAGATGCGTCTCATTTGATTTTAAATTGGAAGTTATGTTGCCTTTTTAAGAGTCAAAGTGATTTGAGTGATTTGTTGTTTCCAAACAAAGTTTTGAGACATCAATTTTTTCAGCATTGTTGGAAGGTTCAGTAATTATGCGTAGCAATAGCTATAGTAGCAGTATGCAAATAGCACCTTTTTTCAACATCCCCTTCAACACACCATGAAATTTTTAACTTAATACCATCAACCGGTCCTGAAGCATTGGTGATACGTCGTCTTGACAATATATATGGGCATAGTGTGTTTTGATTTATTTCAATACAGGTACATTATTGCACAAAACTTTCTTCTTAATACCCTTAGGTTTGTTAGTTGTAGTAGTAGCACCAGTAAATATAGCAGTAGCAGTAGGATTACTGTTAATTGTAGTAGCCTTAGCTTTAGTAGCAGTAGTAGCAGTAGTTGTAGGAGTAGAAGCATTAGTATTATGATACAAATATTGTCTTCTGGTTAGTTCAACATCCCCCCCCCCAACAAGCGTTGTAAGTTCTAATTTCACACACGAAACTGTTCCTAAGATATTGCTGATATGCCCTTTCGACAACCTGCATACGGATGGCAGGTTGTCATCCGTACGAAAATTTCACCTTCATACCTTCATAGGTTGTAGATTTTGAGCTAGCCAGAAGACACGGTGTGTTTTCTGAAAATTAAAAGTTTTAGTGCTCTCTTAAGAGTAAAAAGTGATTGGAGGACAATCAGCCCTCCTCTTTAGCTCATAATTTTCAAGATACTTCCAATCAAAATTTTAAGGCAACTAATTTGTTCAGCATACCTGAATGGTCTAGTAACTATATCTTTAGGGTTATTCGGTAGGTCAACCTCCCACAGTTATGTAGTTTGTCCATTATGCTTAAAAACTAAATGTTGCTTTAAAATTAAATCAAAACACACTGTTTGTATTCTGGTTGCCATTACGACATCTCAGCAATATACCAAGAAAGACTGAGTATATTAAGTTGAAATTTTCGGGACTACTTCTATTACTACTTCTGCTCTTAGAATTTTACTAAATCGAAAGCGTGTAAGTGTATCCAGGCTGTGAAAGAGCATAAATACAATATTGGGAATGGTAAACTTTTATTTATCAGGTCAACTAGAGGATGTCTATGACTAAATCAAACACTACTATTTGTGTCATGATTTCCAAAAGAGTTTATATTGTTAAACATTGCTGAAAACGTTTCTTCAGCATATAAATAGCAGGCAAAACTATAAGTTCTTAAAGAAAACCAGAAAGATTCAAACTATTATTTTCTTTTTCTCGAAAAAGACTATGTCAATATAAAACGAACAGGAATTAGTTTTAAAAAAAATTCCACAAAATAAGTTTTCCAAAATAAATAAAGATTTTAATTAACCAAAATGATCAAAAAAAGAATAAATAATCTACCAAGCATACAACTACCCCAAATCAGTATCAATAAATAAATGAAACTCAAAACGAAAAGAAATTAAAATAAATAACAAGAGTCAAACTCAAAACAAGCAGAAATTAATATGAGTAGGGTTCAAAACCCCTGTGCTTTCTAAAAGCCAGAATATAATTTGTACTTTACCGAATTTTTTTTTTAAATATTTTCACTTTTATAACTAAGAAATCAAACTTAATTAAGATTTTAAGGAATAGATATCAGCATATGTATATTAAATTGACAACGCACATTGTTTTCAGTAAATTCATTTGAAATTTTTCCCGAAAAGTACAAATTATGTTCTGGCTTTTAGAAAGCGCAGGGGTTTTGAACTCTACTAAAATTAATTTCTTCTTGTTTTGTTGTCAAGTGTATCCACTTAAAGTTTTTTTTTTTTTTTTTGTTTTTTTTTATATTAGCACACAGGGTTGCCACCCTGAGCTCGAAGAATTTACTAAATAGGAGAGGAAAACTTTACTAGATCGCATCTGTTTTTAATAAATGCTAAAAAAAAACCCCATCAAGCATCGATTTTTACTATAGGAGAATAATCAGTACGATTTTCACAATCTTTTTTCCTTTTTCTTCTTTTTTTTTCTTTTCCTCTTTTCTTTTGTTTTCATAGTATGATTGAAAATTCCGGAAACCTACAAGTTCAAAAATCCTTTTTTTGGATTATTTGGATGTACTACTGGATAGGCTTCATATTCCAGATGCGGTGTTTGCAAGACGTCAACCAATAGTCTGGAATCTTGGATTCTGAAAATTCTGCTGCTGAAGCCCGGCTTTAAATTTATCAATGTTCTTCAGGTCATAAAATTCAGATATATTGAAAAAGTAAAAACAATCAACAAAGACAAACAGCTACAACTCATCACGAAGCAATTCAGGCCATGAAGTGCTAAGAATATGAGCTGTGTTTGAAAGTGACGGCTTTTGAAATTTGTTCCCCAATTTCCGTTTTTAGGTTTGAAATCTAAACCCTTCAATTTTGCATTTTTAGGAGAAAATTTGCAAGTTTTAAAACACTAATTTGGGTGGTCCTTAAATTCGGGATAAGCTGCTTACAAAGATGTCTGGCAGATTTAAAATAAATTAATTTATGATTTTTTTTCAATTGATTTTTTTCTGGATTCTTTCTCGTTCGTATTCTAGAGAATCAAAAACCAATTTAATCTATGTCACTTCAAAATGGAAACGAAGTAATCGGCTAGCGGTTTAGTTGTAAAATCATGTAAAAAGTACACCTCAAATTGGACTAGGGCTGCCAAGAAAAAAAAATTTATATAACATACAATAGGCTAATTAGTTTAAAAAATACCATTTTGTCAATAGTCTTCAGCTCAGGTAAATCATTTAAATTTAATATTAAAAAGAAAAACATGTAGTCACAATTAAAAAAAAGTCGCACTTAAAAGGCTTTACTCGTCCTCGTCCACATCCGAATTTAAAGCATCGACTAGTGTCGAATTCTGACTCAAGGGATCCACCTGTTTCCATTTCTTGGTAGCTCGAGTCAAATCGCCGGGGATCACTCTGTCATGGACTCCACTTGACGACCTGAGGACAAGTTGTTTTGTTTTCATAGGGGCCGAAACAGTCGAGATATTTAGCTTATTCCGATTTTTGGTTTTTATGACGGACAAAATCGAGAACTGTCTCTCTGCTCCAGCACTTGAATGGGGCAAGCTGCAGAGAGTCAGAAAGAACTTTGGTAAGTATAGAAACAGTTCATTTCCTGTAGTGTCTTTAAAAAGGGACAAAGCTTTCCCAAATTTGCACGGATTTTCGAGGTCCAACTGTAAAACGTGATGGAAAATAGTTTTCCTCTGTGATTGTTATCCTCCATATAGTTGACGCAAACTTAAGTTTGCATTAGTTAAACTTGCTCATAACGCAAGAGTATCGGATCCACCAATTTTGCCCCCCCCCCTAATTTTTTTTCGGATCAACCTATTTTGCCCCCCCCCCCCCCTAAAAAAATCCTGGATCTACCCCTGTGCAGACTGAAACCATATGTCATCTCATTCAGAAAAGAAGAAGCATTCCAGTTCACGGCATTCACCTAACACAGTGGTCAGCAGCCATTTTAGTAAGAGACTCAAATATAAACAATGGGATGATTATTTAATATCTGACAACAATAAATGTTTATTAATGTATCAAACCTATATCACAGATTTAGACCTTAACTCAACTACGAGTGCCCCACCCACAATTGCCCCAACCCACAAATATTACTATTTACGTCAGTTCTACCCCTGGATGAAAGGATGATAAACTTTATATCTACAAGTAAAATGAATCATTTTATGCAATCCTGAAAAAAAAGATAACTTTTTCAGAAAGAAAAGATTCACCACATCACCTTGGGTGGCTTTTCCAATAGATTCCCAATCATCACGATTCCAAGTGTCATTACAGCTTCATTTTTAGTTGGTAAAATTTGACACACAGAAAGATGATTTTGTCAACCTTTAGACGCAGGAAGTGAAGTGTCTGTTTATGAAAATAGGTGACCGATTGTCTGTCTCTTAAGAGACAGACAAGCAAAAAATGTAAATTGTCATATATTTGCGATAATTTTTTTCCCTGAATTCATTGAAAATAAAAAAAATTTTGTTCAATTTAAATCATGACTTTTTACTAGTTTTCGGGAAATTTACTATATCACTTAAAGTTACTATTTTTTTTTACTAGATCTAGTAAAATCCTACTGACGGTGGCGACCCTGGTAGCACACTTTTATTTTACTTCTTTCAGAATAATATTGAGCAATTGTTCAGCCCATTTAAAAACATACAAATGACACCCATGTCCCTTGCTTTTTAACACTTCCCTCAGGACTGTCCTTCCAAGTGAAGCAAACTAAGTTGTAAAATGTTTGTCAATAAGTCATGCTCTCGGTCAAACCTTGATAAATCCATGGAGATGCATTTGCCCTTTAAATTGCTTTATAAAAAGGAAAAAATAGGGAAAACTTACGTAGAAACAAATTCGGCACCAGTTTCTTCAGACTCATTTATATAATATCCATTTTCTTCTAGAAGTGCAAACCCTTTGCTATTAAAAATAAAACAGAAAAACAGAATATGTTTGTATAGCATCCTCTTAAACGACTGAAGAATTTTCATCTTTGAAATTTTCCAGACAAGAAATAAACATCGAAGGAAAAATACCAGATGCCCGGAGTCTCTCAAGTTTTTAAGTGTTTACATGGCAAATCAAATTGAAAAATATGCAAAGATTCTGCCACGCAGCTTAAAAAAAACACCTGGCCAGGGCCCCGATAAGTGGACGGATTTTTTAAACTATTGTCAATTTGAGATTTAACCCCACTGTATCAAATTCAGTAAGCTAAATTTGGAAGATTCTTCATTCTGTTTCTGATAGAATATCTCATTATGTTTCCGCGATCACAAGAGACTCGGTTTTTTTTCGATGACGTTATTTCTCTATTCCTAGCTCGCAGATATTCTTCGAAAATTATTCGTTTTCTGCCAAAATAGTCCTACACAATGTCTTGACGGCCTAAATCAGAGGTTTCATAGAAAAGACCTGCGATCTAAATAATGCCCCATTTAAAATGAAATTTTACTCGTACCAAGATTTAGCTAGCATTAATAGAATCCAATCAGAATTTTCCAGCCAATAAAAAAATTATATGAATAATCTAATTGGCTCAAATTGGAACTAACTAAATGTCTGTTAGATAAACCTCATTATGGATGGGGCTTAGTTAACACTTAACGTAACCCAAACGATTATACCCAGCACCTTATCATTGCGGATAGTCATTTTAATTTCTTTATCGCAAAAAAACAACAACAAAAAAACAGTTATATTTGACCAAATTACGGCTCATGAGCCACGTGCGGCTATTTAAAAGAATAAATACGGCTCTCGAAAAGACACAAAGAAATTAAATAATATCTAACAATTCGTTAAAATTGGAAATAGCACATATAATGTATAATATTGTATATAAAATGTGTTGCATATGTGTTACAAACATACATGCTATCTACCAGCAAACAATAGCTGTAATGTAGCAAACTGTACTATATGCATGTATTTATTTGAACACGAACTCAATAAAATAGAAATTCGTAATAGCTAATGTAATTATATTGAAATTTTATTTTGGCTCTTCTAAAACAATCTCCGAGCCAGTAAAACCGTTTATCTGACCAGGAAAACCATTTTTTATTTACCTTTTTATCTAAGTAAAAAAAAAAAATGGCTAGCCGTTTTCATTCTTGAAAAGGAGACAGTTCAGTTTAAAATATCCTTGGAGAAAAACTTGTAGATTACAAGTCTGCTCTTGGGTCTTTAAAGAATGAAATTCTTAGATATCGCAGGTTTCAGTGTATAATGCGTTTCGGGCAATTTCTCCTTGCTAGCCCAAAGCATCAATATTCTATCCCCTGCTGTCAGCTCAGTACTTAATACCAGAAAGAAGAACAAATTAGTGCCAGTGCCTTGTGGAACTAATCGATTTAACAATTCATTTTTGCCGTTTTTTACCAGTGCCTATAATCAAATGCCTTATGACTAGGTTTGTAAATGACAGTGACATTTAGTTTGGGATTTCTATCTAGGACTATGAAAGCTGTCTTTAAATAAATGATTTCTGATTTCCCCTGAACACGTCAAATTAATAAAAGACGAAAATTTGACGGGGGCTATAAGTAAACCATAATAGGGTATTAGAAGTCATACCAGAGGCAAAAAATTATCTTGCCTGTATGATACTTTCCGTTGCGATTTCTTCTCTACTAGTAGTAAGTCGTATAAAGGTTTGAACCCTACGCCTGAGGCATAGGTATGTATGTAGGTTTTCAACGAATTGGGGTTACCAGGGTCATTTGCCTGCCAAGATGAACGAGTATAACTTGATTGGTGATTAGGATGTGAATATTTTTTTGGTTAAATCCATGGTCATTCATCTGTTAGTTGATTAGTAGTTTTTTTTTTTTAAAATTGGCTAATATGTTTTTAAACCTATTAATACAAACCCTACATGCATTCCATTTTTTGAACTCGGAGCGTGATTTGTGTGTGATGATATAAGATTGGTTTTTTTTAATGGATTCATTAATAAAAGGACTAATGATTTTTGAAAAGGGTAATTACTTCTTTAGTTTACGAGATTTGCGAATTTTTTTCTGCGAAAAGATATTTGCGTAAAGGTATTGCGAAGGTTAAGAATGCCTCACGGGTAATTAAAGAATGAGATGCTTGCATCAACAATACAAAGAATAAGCTCAGATACTTAGAAGATTTGACGTTTACAAGAAACATTGCTAGAAAGTATTCAATAGCTTAATTGAAAAGTAACGATAGAATGACATTGTGACTTGACCTAGCTTTACCTCGCCGATGTGGTCTGTATAATACATAAGTAACGTTTTAAAAATATTGTCAATTTAAAAAGACCTGGCTGAAAAGTGTTTGGTGGGGGATGGGGTGCATGGAGGGGGGAGGTGCACGAGGGTTCAGTTAACAGGGAGACAGGGGCACGGGGGGTTTTGGTTATACACGGGGTCAGTGACACGGGGGAGTCAGGTGCACGGGGGTATCCCTTTTTTCGAAAATCGGGCTCCCTGTTTTCAAAATCCCTTTTTCTTCTGAGGCTTGGAGAATTTGGTGGCTAGATATTAAATGTAATGAAATTTATATAATTGCAATCTGCATAAAAACCCGATTCCTGTTAATTGTTATCAAAATTCAATTTTTGAGTTTTGGTTATAACTATAAATAAGGCTATCGTGTCTTTCTGAACCTTCTGTGTGAGGCAGGGGTTACTATTTAGTTTAAATTATTCTAGGAGGACTTGAGTTTTGTGGATGGTATTGTAAAATGGTACTTGTTAGATATTCGGGTAAACAAACGACTAAGAAACGCTTCACTCTAAATCAGCCTATCGTGTTTTTCCGAAATTTCTAGGGCGGTGATAACTATTTAGTTTAAATAATTCTAGGAGTAATTGAGTTTTATGGATGTTATTTTCTAAATGGAGTATATGAAGCGTCGTGGTAACAGTCTTATTTTACACTATACAAGATAAACAAGGCTTAAGTTATTGTTCGTACTTATTATGTCGGTTTTTTCTAGTTATTTTAAATAAACATATGCGGTCGTGTGTTGGATGGATTATAGTGAACTTTTTGACTTGTAAGTTCATCTTGTCAAAGTACGACACCTTTAAGAAAAACACTCATTAGGGCTCTTTTGTTTTTAAGAACTTTCTTGGGCAGTGGTAACTATTTAGTTTAAATAATTCTAGGAGAACTTGAGTTTTATGGATGTTCTGGTAAAATGGTACTTGTTATATATTCGGGTAAACATACGACTAAGAAACGCTTAAGTCTAAACAAGGCTATCGTGTTTTTCAAAGCTTTCTAGGGCGGTGGTAACTATTTGGTTTTAATAATTCTAGGAGGACTTGAGTTTTTTGGATCGTGTGGAAAAATGGTAGTTGATACATATTTGGGTAAACATAGGACAAAGAAACGCTTCACTATATATAAGGCTACCTTGTTTTCGCGAACTTTCTAGGGCTGTGGTAACTATTTAGATTACATAATTCTAGGAGTAATTGAGTTTTATGGATGTTCTGGAAAAATGGTACTTGTTAAATATTCGGGTAAACATACGACTAAGAAACGCTTCACTATAAATAAGGCTATCGTGTTTTTCCGAACTTTCTAGGGCGGGGGTAACTATTTAGTTTAAATAATTCTAGGAGGAATTGAGTTTTATGGATGGTATGGTAAAATGGTACTTGTTAGATATTCGGGTAAACATATTACTAAGAAACGCTTCACTATAAATAAGGTTATCGTGTTTTTCCGAACTTTCTAGGGCGGTGGTAACTATTTAGTTTAAATAATTCTAGGAGGAATTGAGTTTTGTGGCTGGTGTGGAAAAACACGATAACCTTATTTATAGTGAAGCGTTTCTTAGTAACATGTTTGCTGGAATATCTAACAAGTACCATTTTACCATACCATCCATAAAACTCAATTCCTCCTAGAATTATTTAAGGTAAATAGTTACCCCCGCCACAGAAAGTTCGGAAAAACATAATAGCCTTATCTATAGTGAAGCGTTTCTTAGTCGTATGTTTACCCGAATATTTATTCGGGTAAACATATATATTGGTGCTAGAATTGGTTCAGGTCCAGTAAATTCTGATGTTTCATGGCTCAATGGTGCTGCTATTTCATTAATCTATAGAAAAAAGGTTTATTTTCTATGTGAAATAAGCATTATTTCATAAAGTTGAAAAATCATTTTCATTTCTAGTCGTGTGTTTACCTGAATATTTGACACGTACCATTTTTCCACACCATCCACAAAACTCAATTCCTCCTAGAATTATTTAAACTAAATAGTTACCCCCTGCCTCCCACAGAAAGTTCAGAAAAACATAATAGCCTTATCAATAGTGAAGCGTTTCTTAGTCGTATGTTTACCCGAATATTTAACACGTACCATTTTTCCGTACCATCCACAAAACTCAATTCCTCCTAGAATTATATAAACTAAATAGTTACCCCCGCACTAAAAAGTCCAGAAAGATGTAAGAGCCTTATCTATAGTGAAGTATTTTTCTACTCATCTGTTTACCAGAATATTTAACACGCACCATTTTTCCACATCATCCACAAAACTCAATTCCTCCTAGAATTATTTAAGTTAAATATCTAACCCCGCAACAGAAAGTTCACAAAAACATAATAGCATTATATCTAGTGAAGATTTTATTAGAAGTTTGTTTACAAGAATATTTATCACGCAACATTTTTACGAACCATCCACAAAACTCAAGTCCTCCTAGAATTATATAAACTAAATAGTTACCCACGCCCTAAAAAGTCCAGAAAGAGGTACTAGCCTTATTTATAGTGAACTATTTTTCTACTCATATGTTTACCCGAATATTTACCACATATCATTTTTCCTCACCATCCATAACAATCAAGTCCTCCCTAGAATTATTTAGTGTTAATAGTCACCCCCACCTAAGAAATTTCAGAAAACACAATAGACTTACTTAGAGTGAAGTATTTTTCTACTCGTATGTTTACCCGAATATTTAACACGTATCATTTTTCCATATCATCCACAAAACTCAATTCCTCTTAGCATTTTTTTTAAGTAAATAATGACGTATAAGGTAGAGGTAAAATAAATACATTTACAAATTCAGACTGCACTTGTATGCCTTAAGCCCCTGGCACAGCATGAAGGGGGACCCCCTCACGATCTTGAGTAGACAAGACAGACGCATTATGAGAAAGCATCCATTCCCTCTTGAATTTTCTGCCAGGTTGCATAGAGGTTTGTGCATAGCTGACACTGGCATGAGATGGTCCTGGCTAGTTCCAAGAACTTGTAATGGAGCTAGCATATCTGATGATGGATGGTCTTGCAGCTTGCATCGATGTGGTATCACTCCATCTTGGTCTCTTTTCAGGGGGGGAGTTATTGTATGAATCTTCCTCCTCCTTTAAAAAAAAATAGAAATTTAGCATGGAAATAATGAGCCCTCTTTTACAGATAAATTGTGCTCTAAAGATAATTCTGTTATTTGTAGTGCTTTAGAAATATTTTAAAAAGCCTCTAAAGTAATATTTCGGGGGGAGGGGGGTTCAAACCCTTCCCCCTGGATACGACCATGCTTTAAAACAAAGTAAAAAAAGCATTGCTATACCCATGAACCCGTCTTTTCCTCTATGTAAATTTTTCTACGATCATACTGGTAGCACATTGGTTTACTCTTAAACCATAACTTCAAAATAATAAATAAATACCATACATTTGCTGAGCGTAAATCTTAATTAACATTAAATAAAAAAACAAGTCCTTTCAACTAAAAGTAAGGAGCAACATTAAAACTTAAAACAAACATAATTTATTACGTAAATGTGGGGGTTTGCCCCCTCGTCAGAACCTCGCTCTTTGCGCTATAGTATGAACTTTGTTCCAATTCTTCAAGAATGAGCCCTAAATCACCGGTGGCATTTAATTAGAATAAATAGCTCTTTTGAAAGTACTAAAAAAAAACTTTAGCGTCAAGAGCAAGGTTCTGACCAGGGGGGCAAACCCCCTCATATAGGTAATAATTTACGTTCGTTTTAAGTTTTAATGTTGGTCCTTACTTTCAATTGAAAAAACTTGTTTTTTTTTAATTAATTTCCGATCGCTTTTTAAATAATGCTGGTAAATTCAGAGCCCTAGCCAGGGAAAGATCCTTCCACCTCACCCCCACCCCCTCCCCCTAGACAAAATCCCCCCTGAAAACGTATGTATGATCCCCAATAACCACTAATACATTTACTTAATTAAAAAAAACTTTTTATACAAATTAAGCTTTTCTAAGAAAAGTAAATAACTCCATTCAACAAAAACTGAGCAAACATAAAATAAAATAATATACGAAGCGTGAAACTGCAACTAATGAGCGTCTATTAATAAATGAAACCCAAACCATAAAGAAATTACAATAAATAACCGAGTCAAACTCAAAACGAGCAGAAATTAACAGAAATTGGGCGCAAAACCCATTTACCTTCCCAAAGCCAGAACAAAATTTTTAATAAATCAAATAAAATCAACATTTTGACTATTAATTATCAGTATATGTATAATAATAATAATAATTTATTATAAGCCAAAAAAAACAGACCATACAGGACAGTATTCTTAATTACACTCCACAAGAAAAATAACATAAATATCAAGTTTCACTCATTGATGTCAACGCTTCATTTACATATTTACATAACTGGCTGATTGTCCTTTTTTACAGTTGTTTTCCCAGGCAATTCGCTCGGGTCCGAAACCAAGTCCTCAATGTCTCCCCCGATAATCCTAGTTTAAAATAATATTCAAATTCAAATATGTCTTTTACATGGGAATAAAACTTTTACATGGGGGGAAGGTGGATTTCAAAAAATTAGTCTGCACAAAGAATTCCCCTCTCCCTCCCCCTTACGAAATATTTTGTTTTTTCACCTCGCAACGATGGTGTTAGAATTACTCCCCCGTCTTATATTTTTATAAAAGCCTCTTAATCATCTATGAAACCCCATTTGCATTCATCAAATAGAATATATCACCTCTAATTTGTTCGAAAAACAATCTATTTGTGAATGTGTGTTGAATCACAAAGACATGTTGCATTAATCTTTGCGATAAGTCGTGTGAAGTTTCGCTCCAAAAAGACCCTTTTCACTAATTATAAACACATGCGGTTTTAGAGCGGAAAAAGACGAAATATCTTAAATACACAATTGGGAAATGGAACATTTTGAACGAGATAAGTAAAACTACAGAATTATGCTCGTAAACAATGCTGTGGGGGTGGGTTTTTGTTTACATAATAGAAAAAAGAGCGTACTTTGAGTTTTCTAACGAGTATACTCATATTTTTGTCTGGGTGTGTTTTGTTGGAGGGGAGGGGGGCCTATGCCCCTGAAATTTGAATTTACTTGCAAAATGATTTTTATTTGGAAATAAATTAATAAATTCAGTAAGCTGTACTCACATTGAAAATTGACCGATCCATTGTTCCAAAGTTAATAATATTCAATGTATTATCTAGAATATATAAAATCATAATGAAAATTTTTCGCAATGATCAATTTTCTCGCATTAAAATGCTTTTGCAAAAGGGCGTATTAGCAATTCCTTGTTAACCACTTTGAGCATTATATTGGAACTTTCAGGTATATTGAACTAACAAAAAGGCACTCTGTAGGCCTCCCTCCTGATAATACTACTACTTACTGATATCACTACTTCTACTGCTACAACGACTACCCTGTTGTAGGAGCCCCATCCTATTTTTACTAGGGACATGATCACTTAATAAAACAATGTATGTGGGCCAATAGGCCCGAGGCCAACACCCAACTGTCATTAAAAATATATATTTTCAATTACTTTTAAATGGGACTTCTAGACTTCTAGACCATCTGTGATTTACAAACTTAAGTAAGGATAATTTTTTAAATCGCTATTTAAAGAAGAAAGAAGAATTTGCTGTACCAAAGGTAAAATAACTTAATATTTGGCTCTATGATTTGATACTTGGGTGTGATTGTATTTATCTTTTAAGTTGGGAGCTGTGGGCGCTATGGGGTCTTGGGCGCCAAAGTAAATGTTTTGGGTTCTTGGGCGCTAGTGGGAGCTGGGCTTTAAAGTATCGTTGGTTGTTAGCCCTATATTTGGATTCAGGATGCAATTCTGATTATAGAGGTAAGTTTGTTCCTCAGATATCTGAATAATCTGTTAATATGAACATTACTCACTAAATATATTAAATATTATTCACCTTCATAACTTGATTCACTACTTAATTCAAACTTCAATTGCATAGAAGCATGCTATTTTGGTTTAAATTTAACTGCTCAATTCTAAATAAGGATCATAGATGGTGATAGCAAGGTTGCGAAAACTGTTATAATTTTCAAGTGGCGCTTTCCTGACAAAGTGGGAAGCAAATTTACAAACAACATAGCAAGAGAAATAGCCTTTTGGCCAAAAAACGTTCTTACACTTCCCTTGATTTAACTAGAGACCATTTTTACAAGGATGTGACTGGATGAAGATCCCTTATCCATGTGAATTATTGTTTTCACACTGGATTTTTTCAAAAAAAAATGTTTTGCTTCAATCATCCTTTATGGTTCGTTTACACATTGCGGAAATTCATGCGGATTTAGCAATCCGTGCGGAAATTCCGCCCGTTTTCGTGCTAGAAAACATCTCTAGCTTTCCGCAACGTTTTGGTCAAATCATGCCGGAATCTTGGCAAGGTTTTTAAATTAATAAAACCATGTGTATGGATTACCAAAAACTACACGATCTCATAACTTTGGTGCAAGGCTACCCCAGCTTGTATGATCCTGCGCACCCAGGCTATAAGAAAACTAAGAAAAACGGTGTCATTTGGCTCTCTATTGCTCAACAGCTTTCAGAAGAGGGTAATAACATAGCCCACGCTGTTGCAAAAATTTGAAATCTTTGCCTTAAAACGCAGTGTTATTTTAGCCATAGTTCGAACAGAAACGGACGGATTTCCGCATGGATTTCCGCAATGTGTAAACGAACCATTAATCCATCTCTTGTTGAACTTGATAAAGAGCCTTGTTGCGATTCTGCCTTTCGACCATAGTAGAACTGGATGACAAATCCACGTTTTTGGAAAACAACAAATGGCTGTTTTCCCGAGACTTGAAGGTAAACGTGAATTCAACTCTCATCTTCGTGAAAATGGGCTCCTATTTAAGAACAAGCCTGTTCTTGCCTTTGTATTTTTGTTGTTTTTTTTCTTAAGTATTTTTTGCTACTGCACTATTTATTTCCAATTTTGCAAAGTAATAATTTTGTAAATTTTAACCCGGTTTATCAGATGACGGTTCATTTATTTATTTTTTATATAAACTTTTCATTTAATTAAAGTCAATTAATGTAGGTTTTTTTCTATTGAAATTTAGGCACCCTTGAATCTTTTTTTAAACTACTGCATGTTGTCTAATTTTAATTGAAGGATATCAGCACACTTAGTAATGAAACAAATTGTAAATCATAATATAAGTATTAAGACGTTCATAATTAAAGCTTGATTTTTCGTTTTTTCTTCTTCATCTTTTCCTCTTCTTCTTCCTTCTTCAGCTGCTCTTCTATTTTTCTTCGTCTATCTTCATCACTTTCAATCTATCAATAGACAAAACATTTAAAGTAGATTACCAAAAGGGATTTAGCACTGGAAATTTTTACCCTTTGTAACAGTAACTGATGAGAACCATTTTAATAACTAATGGTAATCGAGACTAAGAGAAAGAAAGAAACAGGGATAAGGATTTAGAAGGGTTTTCTTTTTTGAAAGCTTAAGTGGTGTTTATTAAAGTGAAACCCAGAATAACTACAAATAGGTAATTCTAAAACCTAGAATTACCTACATGTAAAATTCGAGATATTAGGGTAAATAAACACTTCTCTGACACTAATTTTATTTAAGGTACTAAATGAAACTCATATACTAGGCCAAAAAAGGTACGGGTAGGCGATTTTGATGGGCCTCAGTAGGTTGCAGTAGCCCCTAATATCAACATTAACGGCACAGTTTACAGCTATCGCACTTTTACACAGTTAACTACTTTTTAATTTTGAAACAGTAAAGAAAGTCAAAATGACATGATTGAATTGATTAAAATATATCTAAAAATAAGGATATCTTAAAATAAGTATATATCTTTAAAAACTAGGACAAACCAAAAATTGCACTTTTAATGAAAAAGACCTTCAAGCACAATTACGGAGTTATTGATATTTTTTTTCTTTGCATGCTGACCAATCGTCTGCGTTGCATAGGTACGGATCTCCTGATTCTCTACCTTCAGCCGGGAGTACAATGCGTGGTTTTTAGGCAAATCATTCATCGCTTCTCGTGTTTTTCTCCCATATATAATTTTTATACAATTAAATAATACAATATTAATTTTCATACAATTCCGAACAAGACTTGTGCCAGCTTTGCCTCTCACTCAGACTATCAGTCTTGGCTTTTTCTCCAAGTAGCCATGGCTTAATGGCAACTTGATTTTAATCCAAAAATCAACGGACTCCCTAGATTTCTCCAGGTACCCACTTGGAGCTGGGTCGACCGTTGACCTCCGTTCCAAACCAAATAACACCAGCGACATTAGTGGGCACCACAATGAAAAAAAGAAAAATGTGGGTAAAAAATCAGCAAAAAGTAAGCTAAAAATATACTGCAAAGAACAGCTGTAGAGCATGTCACTTTCCTTTCAGGGTGTGGTTGCCTCTGGGACTCAATAGATCGAGAGTGTTTAAATTTTTAGGTGCAAAAGCGATGTCAGATTTAACTAAGTAGCTTCAATTCTTTATTTTCACGGTTCATAGTGGCAACACTGACAAAAATGTAATGCTGCCGTAAAAATTTGACAATTTTGAAACAGCCAAAATAACAATCGTAAAATTTTCTAAGGTAAATAGACCTAAAATGGATCTAGGGCGCAAAAAATGTTATTATTTTGAAGTCCATGGTACTTTAAAAATAATTAAATTATAATTCAGCAAACATTCTGGACTGAGGAGCAAAAACGAAGAAGAGCAAAATTCTGTTGATACTTTTCACATAAATGGACTTTGGAGTATGCATTTTTCCTGGCTACTGAAATCTCTGATGATAATTTTTTCGTTGTTGAATGAACATTGAAATACTTCCATTTCTGCTTTCAAAATTTGCAGTGCAAAATTTTCTCTAGAACAATATTGCAGCGAAAAGCTTGAAATTCCGTATTTTAACTGTTTTACACTCGGTAGGTATCTTACTTAGATTTTCGCATTCTTTGTCTGAAATGTGGTCGCTTATTTTACCGCTGTAAAACCAGTTTTAGCCGTTTAATCATTGTGTTTAAACGACCAATTTTAGTTTTTAACCGTTTTAGCCTTTTGTTATTGTTTTTGTTATTACTATTATCAAATTTCGTTTTTATTTTTGCGATTCTAATTTAATAATATTGTGGTCTAACAATAACACTGTTTTTTTAGTTTTGTTTTCAAGCCGTTTTAGCCGTTTAAAAACCACTGAAACAATTCTAAAACATAATATTACAATTTCTGTATCATAAATTTTGAAAACTAACTTTTTTAACAAAATGAAAATGAGGAGGATATAACTTGTTTGATTTTTCAATTCCTTCTAAAATAGCTTCCAACTCATTTTGACATTTTAGAAGTAACCAAATGTCTTTGGTAAAACCAAAGACTATCCAGAAAGCACAGAGATTCAAAATAGTAAGCCTATCAGTCTAGCTACCTTATCGTTTTCTCGCAATAAATTGAATAAGGGGTAATGAAAGAAACAAAAGAACAACATCCAAAGCATGACTACCATAGAATGTAGGAAGGACGGACTGGAGGGACGGAGGAAGGACTTAGAGGTAAAAAAAAAACATCTTGATGTGTTACATATGGTTTAGATGGCACACACTGAAAATGGTTTAGAGAGCAAATTAGAGGTGTTTTACATCAGTTTTTTTTCTTTTTTATGAATATAATAAGAATTTTATGAATATCGTAAGAAAAAAAGCGTTACAATTTTAGATGGTGACTTAAAACCCCAAACTGAGGGGCTAAGGCTACTCATAGGTTTATATTGCTGATTAACTCTACCGAAAGTGCAGGGGTTAGATTTTAACCTTCTTATATCCTGCGTCTAGAGCCGCAAATTGAAGATTTCCACAACAGTAACTTAACTTAAAAAGTATAACTTAAATATTAATTAGTGAGGGCAAGTACAAGGCAAATCACTGTTTCTTATGTTAGAACTCATAACATAGCTTTATTACTTATGAGTAGAGATGCCTTATTGACTCGTGACGGGAGTCCATATATGGGCATATAGTCATTAGGGAGAATGATTGCGTAATCGGTCAATGACCTCTTTCTCCAGGGGTGATTTTGGCCAAGTGCCCGCTAGGGGTGAATTTTATGATCCAGGAAACAGTATTTGTTGTTGTAAGTGTGTGCTCGAGGCAAATGTTATGATCTAGAAATAGGAAATAGTATTTGTTGTTGTATGCTCGAGGCAAATGTTATGATCCAGAAATAGGAAACAGTATTTGTTGTTGTTGTTGTTGTATGCTCGAGGCAAATGTTATGAGTTTCCAGAAATAGGAAACAGTTAGATCACGTGTTTCCTTTTTAACGAATCAGAGGGCTGGTTACATATTACCAGTGGAGGGAATATAAGGAAAGGATTTTTGCTAGAGTTTTATTAGTCTGTGATTAGAATTCAAAGGAGTGAGAAGAAGAACAGTTTTGGTTTTTCTTATTTGGATATATATTAGTGTCGGCGATGAGTGGAATGTTTACCCTATTAGAAGTTGATAGTGGAGTTGATGGTAATAATACAAGAGCACCAAACATTGCGGTGGAAATCACGAAAGGATCGTGGCTTTGTCTGGAATGGGATGCAGTATATGCAAGATATGTTATATCTTTGAGCAAATTTAAAATGGAGGATCAATTATGTTTCGCCACAAAAGTTGATATAGCACATGTGAATAGACTTCAATGCGCTTGAAGTGCATTAGTGAAACATATCGAAGACAATATACTCTATCGCTAATTGTACATGCTTTCCTGGTCAGAGTTAACGAATCAGGCTCAGTCTAGGGTCAGCAGTCAGAGTGAAAGGACTGAAAAATGAATAAATTTGAGAAAGAGAGAATTAGGACAAATCTAGTGTTTATGGAAAAACATTTGATTTTGGATGACGATTTTCTCGAGTTATCTCTTCAAAGCAGGATGTTCTCTCATGGAACACTTGACATTATAATGAAAAATTACTCCCTCCCATTGGACTATTGTTTGAAACTTTTAAAATGTTGTTCAAATGCTTCTACTCATGTTATTGATATATTAATTGGAACAAACCAGAATCATATTGTGGATATACTTTTGAAAGCATTGCCAATGGATTCAATGTAAATGGCTCATCCACTCGAAAGAGGGAACGTCAAAGAGTTACTCCTCTTCCCATTCCTCCACCTTGAATTTATGGAGCGAGGTTGATCAGTGCCGTTTTAGCTGTGAGAGAGTTGACATTAGAAACCAAAAATGTTCTATACATGTCCATTGTGCATGTACACTCTTGGCAGTCGGACTCAATGTGAGAATTGTACAATTATTGATGACTATAGTGAAAAGTGTAAATTATGTAATCCTTGTAAATTACATAGAGGCTATGCAGTACATATTAAAGGATGTGATTCATGTCTTGAAGAGATTTGTGACTCTCACCCAAGAGGGCACCTGTGCTCCAACTGTCACTATGATAAATGTGATCAGTGGGAGAATACTTACCCCGCTATGATTGGAAAGAATCCTAAACGTGATTTTAGTTTATTTTTACGAGATTGGTATCGTCGTGGATTTAAATTATTCTGGGAAGAGGAATCTGGTCTACGATTCAACTGTTGGAATAACAAGACAATTAGGTTTCTACGTCATCGATGTGACGACACTGCCTATTATGACTATAAACCAAGCGATTTTTATTTGGCAGTTACCGACTGTGATTCACCATTTGAAAACATAGTTTGTGATATTGCTTCAAATAGACAGATTGAAACTCTTGAATTTCATAATATGAATGCAAATAGTATCATTGACTATACAAAGAGATATGACAAGAGTGAAGTTACATTGTACTGCAGAAAATGTGACCCTGACTTTGCAGAGAATTAATATCTATATAGAGTGAATCCAACGTCATTACCAATGTTAGTGTTTTACTACAGTTATACATGCATCTAATAATATCTCTAAAAGTGAAGGTTTATAGAAACTTTTGTATATATACTTTTTATTACTAAACGAATTCAATATCCTTTTTTAACAATCACACACATTGTTCTTAGGTACCGTCGTTGTATAGGTCTGAGAGGACATTTTCCACTAGAAATTCGTTAAGACTTGAATTGTCACTATTAATGTGGAGGAATTGCGTGTAATCACAGCCGCGACAACGGAACACAAAATATAGTAGTGCTAGGAAGCCACAGCTGTTAGTCGTTAAATCCTGCACCCTCTTCCGATTTTGAATAATAGTTTTCCCACTGCTCTCAATATAGTTGCTGATGTGGGGTGTGTAAAATGTATAGGGTAGGCCAAGAGGATCAAAAAATTTAATCGTTTTCATTGTTTGAAAGATGCACAGCCAATGACCCGTCAGCACAGTCGATGGACTGCTATTAACAATAATCAAAGTATTGTTCGCACTTTGAATTTTTCCAAGATAGTCTGAGGGTAGACAATAGGATTTGTGCTGGAACATGTAGGGATCCATATTAAATGCAATGAATATTTTACTGGTGTTCATGGCGCCAAGTCTAGTAGAACACTGCCTTCGGGAGTGATTTCCCAATAGGTTTCATATTGATTTAGTGAGATTAGTACAATACTCTCAGGCAATGGGTCGGCAAATGTACACGCTAAACGCACAGTCCCCGTACGTACTATACTCATATTTTGTGTGCCAGACAAATCCAATACAATGATACCATGTTTTTCAGCAAACATATCTTCTGTTATAACATTTTCAAATAGTTGCAAGTCATGATCTAGGGCTTGCATTGTCAGCTCGTAAAATTTTCCATAGGATTTATCAAAAGATAGATTTTAGAGTGGGATACCATTTACTTGCACACAAGAGGTGAAAGTCCAAACATCTCGAATTTATGTGGGCATTCAGTCCACGATCCTATTGCACTGGCGCTTTTTACAAATGCCAATGAAAGTTTCGAGGGGATTTCGCCATTGATAAAGGATGAATCGATGAAGGTGCGTGACCCCGTGGCAATAAAACGTTGATTTGTGATTGTATGAGGAACAAGTAGTTTAATATTATTTCCATTGGCACTTAGTTTTTACATTGCCAAAGCAAGAGAACTCATAACCTGTTGTTTGCGTCTATGGACTATTGCCAAGGTGAGAGTGAGACTTGCATTGGGATTGGCAACAATGTCTTTTGTCAATATGAAATTGGATGGTGAAAGTGTCAGTTTTATATCCACTTTAATATTGGGCGGCAGCCAGTGGGGTATATTAAATATTTCATGATACATTTTTCCAACTAGATGTAATTCACTAGTTGTAGCATTTTTAAGTGCATCTGTACTATCAGTATTAATAATATATTCACATCCATTGGAGGTGCCTCTCCATTCCTTGTAAGACTTGGGTGTCATCAGGATGAATTGTATGTAACTTGTATAGTTTGAGAGATTGTTGCTTGTGCTCATCAGCGTGCCATTGATGTAGACACTAATTTTACGAAATAAATTATGTAGTATACAATTTTATATGGATATTCCATTAGCCTGAATTGGCATTGTATTATCGGATTTTCGGACTATCATTTGCAAATCTATAAATGTTGAAGACATGTCCATAAATTCGTCTTCATTGGAATAAATTTGAAAGTGGATATTATCAGAGAGGGGTTGTTGAGGATAAAATTGTTCATAGTATCCATGCTTGACACTCACAACAACATTTTCAGCATTGAATAGATTCAATGAGGCGGTGATTGAAGGTTGAGAATCCTTATGCGGCAGGTAGGACATCTTAAGAGAAGAAATGTAGTTTCGATCTAACAATTCTCTTCCTGGGGCTTCTGGTTACACTACGTGTCGGCGTTTTCCTTCTTTTCTTTGACAAGAGGGATGATGCCTTTCGTTTCCGACCTGAGTAGAGACTGATGAATGATGCATTGTTTCTTGACCTTTTTAAACCTTTACCATTTTGTTTTAATTTCTCGCCAAGGGTTCGCGCACTGGACCTAAGAATTTTCCGAAACGCTTTTTTTAAAATCCTTGCCAGAGACCCTATCGTATAGTGTAGAAGAAGCAAAATCTGTCGCAGCCAGTACAGGATATTTTCTAGCCAGTGGCAGTGAAGAGCAAAACAGCTTAGCAAACCAGCTGCCAAGACCATAGCCAGACATTGACGAGCGACCCTTGTAATAGTCCATTCCATTGCCCTGTTGTCTCGGGCCAAGAGTATTAACATAGCAGTCAATATCAGGACAAGTGAATGCCACTTTTTTATTAGACATCTTGTTGTTGAACGATGGGTCGAAAATGGCATGTAATCACAGCCAAACCTTTTGAAATTGTTAGAGGATCATCCAAGCCGGTTCTTAGTGGTAACTAACAGAGTTCCAAATAGAATTTGATTACAGGGATTTATTAAAGATCCCACGTATTGTAGTTGTGAACATGCTTTGAGCCGTGTTTGGTTCAAGAACTTGTAGGTGGGGATTATTTGAATTACCAACCCACGATGTTTCCACAAATGAGGCATAGAGAAATATACAAGTGTCCTCGGAGAATGCAGGCGGATGGTCAGCAAAAACGAAATCAGTGTTCCTAGTGCTTTCACAACTGATTATATTGATCTTAAAGACAAGAACAACCTTTAGGTTATCATTGAAAATGATTTTTTCACTGGCAATGGGTGAAATAATATAGACCTTGCCTTCATTTTCTGAATAGCTGAAATGAAAAACTCCTTTTTTACGTTTGGAAATTCTTTTAATAATAGTACGACATAAATCATCTACACATGTGAGTTCTTCCTAAGGTAATAGAACATATGGATATTCGGACGAATTGATTTTTTGAATTTTTTCCCGACCGCTAACGAGTGGCCAATCATCATGTTGATCACTAAAGAGTGGCCGATCATGTGGTCTAATTTTTATTTTATATTCACGATCCTTTCTCAGGATGTCATAGGTATTTTTAAGAATACAATCGACAAGAGCCACTTCCTACTTTCCGTCAAATTTGATGGTGGGGGAGAGTTTCGCTCAAAAATTACTTGTTTTATTCAGATCATTGTAGAGAGGATCAGAAACATTTGAAAGGACGGTCATATAAATCTCATGGGGTATTGTCAATGTTGTAAACACTGACTCAAAAATAAAAACCTAATTTTTATCCTAGCCAACGAACAAATAACTGTCTCTTGCTTCTATGAGTACGTCTATTTAATATCTTTTCAATTTGATAAATTTCACTAGCGTTTCTAGCTTTTTGCAGTTCATAATCATAAGAACCACCGAGAATCTCATCATCTTTGGTGTCTCGTAGTCGATATGTCGTGGGTTTGGTGTCTAGAATTTTGGACACTTTAAAAAGTTCGGTGCTCCATAAATAATTCCCCTTTTCGAAAATATTGGTGGTTCTATTAATTCGAACAGTATCACCAACATTGAATTTCTTCTTCTTTTTCTTCTCATTGCCATTGGAGTATTGCTTTAGAAAATCATCAAATGTATTTTCACTGTAATGAACCTCTCGAGGGCTAGAGTTGGACAGAGATGGATGAGGTTGATGGATGTATATCTGCACGACTTTATCTAAATAGTGAATAAAAGCAGATTTATTTTTCAGTGTATAATATCTTGATATTAATAGTCGAATCGTACTTCTTAATCGTTCAGCCAATGTAGCTTTAATTGGACTGTGACTATGATAAAGTGTAGTATTATATTTCAATAGAAGCTCTTGCACATTAGGATTAACAAATTCACTACCATGATCTGATTGAATTTTTCCATACAAATCATGTTCAAGAATACTTTCAATGGCCCGAGCAACTTCAACACCTCTCTTTGATCGTAGTGGAATGGCATATGCATAGCGACTAAACACACTGATTGCCACCAGAATATATTTGTAGGGTGCATTGTGATACCGTTGGAGTGCGTCTAGAGTTAGAAGATTCAGTTTCAGTATATGCAGAGGGAGAAAGGCTTTAGTTTGTCGATATTATTTACCACGAAGCATGTGATTTCGGTTCAGTGTGTAGCTCGGTTCATTCTCTAGATACTCTTTTGCATTTTTCAATTTGGTGCCGGAGACAACTCTAGAAAGCGTTTTGGGAACTTAAACTTCCCGCTTCACCAATATTTTCATATAAAACTTTCAGAACTTCATCCTTTTTGAACGTAGACACGTGATGTAATTTCCACTGCCGTTTTGCACGCTGGAGGATGAGTCAATTCGTCTTTGCTTTTGACTAGCATCCACAGGTTTTGTAAAATCAGTAGTGCTAGTACTTTCAAATATTGAATCTTCTTTTTTTTTTAAATGGTATTGACGTTGGTGGAGGACTATATTCTCTTAGTTTCTTAAGAATTTGCTTATTGCCAATAAGACTTCTGGGAAAGTTTGATACACTTAGAAAGGTGTATAGATCATTGTCAGGATAAGAGTCCTTTACGATTCGTCACCATATCACAAATTAAATCAACTAGATTATAACTTTTTCCCTGAATTATAATTCGTTTCCCTGTGCTGTCGACTTGAACTTGATGTTCACCAGTTTCCAACATAAGATAAGAGAATATACTTTTAGTCTGTTCTCGATAGGTGACTGGCAATAGGTACCCAATTTTCAATACAATTGAATTCAATTCCTTCTCCTTTGATTGTGCAGAACCTAGAAGAGGTGTTTTATGTTTGGAGGGATCGGTGGCGGCGGCGACGGTGGGTCTCTCACGATAAGGTTTATGTTTGTTCACACGTCGCAATGCATCTTGAAGTAAAAGCAATTTTTTTTCATCAGTAATATTCTCATCATTAACAAATTTGCTTAGATTGTCTTCAAAATGTTCGACGGGCGAGAGGACAAGTTCATATGGTGTCAATTTATAGGGTTTTGCCATCTAGAGAAAACTGTTTACAAGTCCTGCAATTATTGGCAGTAAAAGTGTGAAAAAGCTACCGCCTGCTTGATGGAGCCGTTTTCTTTTAAATTTTTTTCCATTGTTTTTACAAGCCAAGGCACGTAGAGTGGAACGATGTTGCTTTGTCTGTTGTCTAACACCTTCTGGCAGTTGAAAATTGCCCTCAGTTAAATTTAAAAAAAGTTCAGATATTATATTAATGAAATCATTGTCAACACCAAATTGAATTAAGATCGTTCTAAGCGTGTGGTTTAAATTTCCTAAAATGAAATGTAAATACCACTGGTTATGTTGCCCTGCTCATGCCGTGCTTGCGTCTAATAATCTTGCCTACAGTCCAGTACATCACCGGTAGTATTACCATAGCCAAAAATGACGGCGAAGGAACTATGGCCAGTGAATAAACATAGATGTGTTTCTTAAAAAATTAAACCATAGGGCTTATTAGTCTCCTGAGTGTACGCTGACAGCATAAATTTAGGGGAGCCGGGGTACATTTGTTTATTGAGAGTTTTGAACGAGCTAGAATCAAGAACGTCTCCATATGTAATATAGATGGTGAAATTCAAATCAAGGGTTTGCATATATTTGCTCTGTTGAAACAGATTGTGTAGAACTAGGGTTATAGTAATATGTTCATGGTGAGATCGGAGAGTGAACAGTTGTAGCATTTCCTGTGAGAACTGTTCAATGGATTCAGCCAAATCATCAATAATCAGCCACAAGTTCGGTTCAATACTATTGAAAACATCAAGTCCCCGTATGAATTGTATTGGTATGGTTGTGGCAATTGCTTTTATTTGATCATAGGACTCCTGCCAAATACTATAGCAATAATAGATTTTTTTCGGCTTTACCGAAAGCATGCTATTGCAATTTTGAATCATTCTAGCTAAGAGTGTGGTTTTCCCTGACATTGAGGGCCCACACAAAAATGATATGAAGGGTGTTTTAAATTGATACATGTTGCTGACAACAGTCGGGCTATAACTAACTGTAAATCATACGTGTCCAATGAATAAGTAGTAGCAATAATTTTCCCATGGATCTATCTATTCAAGAACAACAAAAAACAATATTTCATGGCAGAATTTATTTCGGCAATATGAAAACAAATATTTATTCAACATGAACAATGATAACACTTTATGTACAATATAAATAAAAACAATTTTTGTCCATCAACAGCAATAACACTTATTGTCTTTAAACACTTTTCTGTACAACACTTTTGTCCATCAACAGCAAGAACACTTATTGTCTTTAAACACTTTTCTGTACAACAACATCAACACTTTTCTATACAACAGAAAGTACTTGGAACATGAACTAGCACAGTTGAACATTACAGTGAATTTAAAGGTGCCCCCCCCGGAACCACGGGGGCGACGGCCGGCCGGCCGCGGGCGGGACCCCCCCACCTGGAGCCGGCCGCGGGAAGGGCAGGAAGGCCCCCCCCACCCCCCGGAGACCGCGGGGGGCGAAAACAATACAATAGTTGTCGTCACTGCAGGTTAGGTTGCGATTAGGTTGTGATTGCGATAGTCTATGCATTCAACTCGGTCTGAAATACGGTAGTGGCCATGAGGCAGGACACTCACACCATTCTCGAGCACATAGACTTTGTCAGATATACATGACATTGCATTTTTTTCCACTCTCACAGTATAATTTCGATACTATAGAGAGCGAATTGCAAGCACTTGTGCTCTCGGCACTAGGCTGCTTTCTACACAGTCTGTGTACACGCTCATGTTGAAATTACTCTACAAAGTGTGGAGGCACCTCTTTGAACGCCTTTTTTGCATCTCCATCAACGCAATCAACCTTAGGGCCCGGGTACATCCCCCTGGACATCAAAGCGCTCCCCACCTCTGATTTTAACCTTAATAGTTGGTCAGGGGCTTGACGTTTCACCAACTCGGGGTAGAGTGATGGATTCCAGTTGGTGAAATCTATCCGCGAGCTGATGTTTTCCCCCTTTTCTAAATCACCCAATAAATTTTCGGTCCCATTTACCTTTGACAGCAGTGAATCTGTATCACCATAGTAAACTTGAACCTCTCCCATCCCGTGGCCATTGCACCTTGCACACATTGTAAAAAAACGACAACATGAGCTTTTTGGAAATTTCTAGTACTGAACTGCCACCCACTATATTCTTGTTCAGTAACACAATTTGCTTTTTCCTCTGTAGAAGAACCATGCCCGCCTCTATGCTCGTGAACGATGTAAAATTGGGATCGGCACTAATTCGTGCACACTCTAGAGGGTCAGTCACGACGTCGCAGCGAGATCTGTTACCTACGCTTTCACACATTTTGCCAAACGCTGAATTTAGAATGAGTTTGTACATTTCCTTCTCTACCTTTGAGTTTGCCCTAGAGCTTTTATCGACAAAAGTGTCGATTAACGGTTTTAAATATGGTCGCTGATTGAACTGCAGGACCCTGGATATTTTGGTGATCTTGAAACCATTTTTCACCATACAGTGCAAAAGCACATGGTGAACAACGATATTCTCCTTAGGGTCCAAATCAGAACTCAGTTTTTGTTTAGAGGGAGTCCAGTGCATCCTCATATCCTCAACCAATGATCGATTGAAGGGGCTCAGTGACTCCCTGGTCACTGGCCGATTGATACAGGGAAAAACAAAATTTCTGACAGAATCATGAAGCGCTAGAGGAATGTGCCCATCAACTTAAAAGAACCATCCTTGTGGCCCATTGTTCTCGACGGTGGTAATGTCGGGAAACTCACAAGTATTCTCAAGCCAT
The DNA here is from genome assembly GCF_049724085.1 of Artemia sp. Qi Xiang Cuo. Taxonomy (NCBI): domain Eukaryota; kingdom Metazoa; phylum Arthropoda; class Branchiopoda; order Anostraca; family Artemiidae; genus Artemia; species Artemia sp. Qi Xiang Cuo. The sequence goes on from NC_142812.1 coordinate 57,022,280, forward strand.
TGATAGTTTCCACATGGCAAAGAGTAGTAAGACATTGCTGAGGGATACAATGAGTTCATGTCCAAGAATACTGCATTTGAATTTGCACCGGTGCTGCTTTGTCCGTTCGGATTAGTTGATAAGACGCGGTCCCCATGAAAAACATACCCTCCCCTCATTGAACGCTCTACAAAAAGGTGCTGATCTACGTCGGTGATTAGGCCTATTTCCTCCCTACTAATTTTTAAAATCAAATCCATTACTAAATGGGGTGTGGAAAAATAGTCGCCTATACCTAACCCGAACTCTGAATAGATCTGGTCTGTTTTCTTACAGACTATATCCAACAGAGTCAAAACGTCACTGGTCAAGTACAATCTACAATAATCCCACCCATTTTTACAGTCCCCCTTGGACCACAACTTCATGGCAAATTCCTACTCCTCGAATGTATATTCACTATTGGTAAATGAATTCTCAAAAGCTCCAATTGGAGGTAGTTTCACCTCGCTTAAGTGAGCACTAGAACAGTAATAATCGTATGCGTATATACTTTTGCAGGTCAACAGGTCATACATTTCACTATCTGGAAAGTGCTGCTTAAGCAAGGGAAAGCTATCAAAATTGTCGCTTTTCTGCACTTGAATCAATTGACTCAATGCTTTGGGAAAAAAACTAAAGGAATCTAAAAAAAACCTGATTTTATTCCAACACGTATGCCCATTATCCACTACCTGCCATTTCAGCTCGAGGAGCAACAGCTTCTCGGCCGATTTGGGAATAATGTTATAGGTAAATGAATTGTTTACCCATGGACTATCTACTCCCCCTCCCTCCCTATGCATACGTGCCAGTAACGGTAAAATAAATTTTAAATCGTAATTTGAGTTGTGAATAAAAACAGGGATAAAAAACTGCTGGCTAACATTTAAGTTACACGATTGATGCGCAACCCCTCTAAAATTACTACCCCCAGATGATATTTCCTGCCACAAGTGATTATGATCTCTGACTTTCCCCCTCCCCCCTCTTTTCCCTTTAGTCCCCTTATCCTCCTCCTCTACAAACTCCCCCTTACAAACCCAACATATTTTTTGATTTTTAATCGCGAGACGATCCTCTGCAGACAGCACCATAGGATAATGGGTATTTCTCAAAAGAGAAATAGCGCCATTAGCCGTGCCAATTATTTTAGTCAGTGCCTTGACCATACACTCGTTCTCATCCAATGTTTCTACTATTTCTAACAACCGCATGGTGTTAGAACTGTCTCTTTGCACATGAGCATAGGACACTGCAATAGCCTGATGTTCTTTGACTCTTTGATGTTCATTGACGGGCCCCTTACAGGGAATACCACCCCCTTCTTTTTTAAACGAACCCCATCTTCAAATTCAGTTTCATACTGTACCACAGTAACGCCGATATTTAAATGGGCATTAGCCCTTTCAAAAATATCAATGGATCTTAGCGTTACTGGGCATTTTCCTTCTAAAAAAGACATATCTACAATTGGGAAGTTGGACCCGTCCTTCCCATGTATAGCCCAATGATCTAAATTCGTCTTGGAAGCGTCACGTGCTAGAGGTTCAAAAGCTGAAATGAGGAAAGTATACATGAAACACTTTTGACCTGTTTCAAAACAAATCCGCTGGACACCACGACAACCTACTAGATCTGGATTATAATTTAAAACTCCTGACCCCTCCGGGGGGCCCCCGGCCCCCCCGCTGAAAAAAAAAACATTCTTAAAAATACATATATTTACACATAAATTTTAAACAAAAAGAACTAGAGACCCGCTCCCATTCTCATTAAAGTTCTCGAGATGCGTTATAATTTGACCTACCCAATCCATGAAAGCACCCTCAATATTTTCTAAATTCAGGTAAATTATGCACATCTCGGAGTGTATATAATGATAATAAACTTCACTTTTCCCCTCATTTAAATAAAAAACCTTTAAAACAATAGAAACCTTAATTGAATCCCTACCTCCCCACAACTGAATTTGGTTCTCCAGTAGTGCACGAATTTTATCTACCTAGTCATGCACAATTTCTACGGGGTCAAACACAATTTTTCCCCCCATAAGTGTAATAAATGGATCCTCAAAATCCGCAGTGTAGACAACTATTGCATTTAAAATTGTATTGGACAATTGAAAATTGGAGAAAGTTGTACCCCCCTCCCCCTCTTGTAAATTATCCCCTCCCCCAAGTTGTTCAAAAATACTTGGGGTATGCGAAGCTCCACATCAGTTGTTTGAAGTGGAAGTAGGTAATCAGTGGGAGCTAGAGGAGGGTTCCCAGTTAATTCATTGGAAAAATCATTTAAAAGGTGTAGCGTGTTTGGACTTAGCAATGGCAAGTCTCCCTGCTCAACTGTCCTAGGTTCTACATTAAAATAATCAACTAAAAACTCATCAATATTTAACAACGATGACGGTATTTCCCATGAATTGTTGGAGAGGTCCTCTCCTTCACCAGCTGATGAGGACGATGGTGACATTGAATAAGGGACCAATGGTCGTCCAACCTATAAATGAAAAAAATAGCTTATTTTCAAAGTGTTCAAATCATCCCTACTGTTTTTAAAATTTGGATTATTATTTAACGTGCTTAGTAGTAACAGTAGCAGAATGCACATAGTAGCATTTGGTTAATTCAACTGAAAGTTCCAAAATATCAAACTTAATATAAGATATTTACAATCTAAAACGCCGCTTTACATAAAATTGACAATTTGATTTTGTTCAAACAACCCCCTTTCCCATCAATTTCCGTTATTTAATGCTCCCCCCCCCCCTCTGAGCCGGGCATTGCGGCGCTTTCCCGCATCTCTTCCCCCGGCGCTTCTCGAGCCCACGGCGCTTCCCGGCCGCTGCGGTTCAAAAAGCTATCTTTTTCTCAGCGAATTCTCGGCCCCATACCCGTTCAACAACGCGTGAAGAAACAGTTTTTTTTTGTTTTTTTTTTCACTTTACAATGAGGCGGTGATAGAATTGTGGCATATTCCCCTCCCCCCCCTTTCACCAATGTCCTAAATATATTGTTAGACCTTAATTTGAAAATAACGAGATTTCACCGGTTCTCCAGCAAATAGAGATTGCATAGGCATATGCTTAATTATTGCAATTGTCTTCATGAAACCGTTTTAATTTGACGGGATAAAAACAACCCCCCCCCCCTTTTCAGCAATGTCATAAATAGCAATTATTATTTTTGGGGATATAACTTGTTTCGCTCTTACATAGAATTCCAAAGCCCTAAATATCTAACGCTAATTTTGCAAATAATTCAGCTATTTTCAGAAATAAACACAGAATTATGTAAAAGCATGGAAATCCTAGACTTGGCCTAACCACTAACCACTAATGATAGAACAAAACAGGAAAAGGGGTGAAACAGATCTATTTATATGCTTGTGCGGAGCTTTAAGCCAAAGATTAAAACAATAGTATTCAATTGTGAAAAATAGCATTTTGAGTTTCATAGCGGTGAGAGATAGCAGTAAAAACTAGAAAATTACCTAGAAATATTCGCTTATGAGATATCGAAGCGATAGCAACAGAGAAAATATCAAAGACTAGAAAAAAAGAGTGGGTTCTTTGCAATAACAATTACATTATATTGAGAGATCTCCGCCCGAGGGGGGAGCAGAGAAAAAAAGTGTTGGGGACGAGGGGTTAATATTTTAATATCTCTGAGATACAATTTTATACAGTGTTGAAAGATAGGGAAAAAAAAAGACTAAAACATTGGAAGAAATAGATATGTATATTTCTATAAGATAGGTAGGAAAAAAATGCTCACATTTACAAATCCTGACTGTACTTGGGTGCCAGATGGTCCGGGTAGCACGAGTTGGAGGGCAACCTCATGATCTTGTGCAGCTGAGCCAGCAATGTCATAGGGCTGTGCAGCCGGGGCAGCTCCTGAGACCCTTGAAAAAGCATGATGAGAGACAACCTCATGATCTTGCGTAGGTGGGGCTTCGGTATTGTAGTTATCCGCCCACTCTCTCTTTAACTTTCTGCCAGGCTGCATTGGGGCTGCCTCTCCCTCTCTTGCTCTCTTTGATAGAGAGGGCACACGTTCTTCACAATTGGCCTTAAAGAAGAGAAAAAAGTTATTATCAAAGATAATTTCCCCCTTTTTTTACAGAAAGAAAGTTAGGATCCTCATCCATATAATTTTTTCTAGAAAATCATTTATCACTAAGAAAGCAAAACGTAAAAAAAATTTCGTGAAATATACTAGTCGCATCCTTTTGAATCTGTGAAAGATGAATTACGGCTCACTTAGCCGTTCAAAATTCAGCCTATAAAAGTCGGCCTAGTTTGTTTCTAAGCTGTTTGAAGAATTTCTTATTTTTAGGCGTTTCTGTTCTTTTCTGGTTTTAATCTGCATTGATCATGTCTTGTTTGATGCATTTAAAGTATTAGCGGTATTTTTTATCTTTCCTTATCCTTTTTCGGTAGCTGGCATTTACCCCACCCCCCAGAAAAAACAGGCCCGAGGAAAATAATCCCCACGGAAAATATCCCTGAGAAAAGACATGGAAATTACCCCCCCTCCCCCCCCCGAAAGATATCGCATCCTTTTGAATTTGGGAATTAAGGCTCACACAGCCGTTCAAAAGTCGGCTTAGTTTGTTTCTAAGCTGTTTGAAGAAAATCCCCCCTAATACTAAACGTTGAAAATGTGAATATTTAGTCAAACATCGAAGCATTGATCTAAGATATGGTTCTTTTTCAGTTATCCAATAAATAAAAACATGTTTTTAGTCGCATCCTTTTGAATCTGTGAAATCTTTGGAAACTAAACTGCTAACGCTAATGAACAGGAAGTGCTTTAAAAAAGGGTCAGAGCTAATTAGAGGCCTCGCGCTGGAGCCTTGTGTCAAACCATAGCGGGTTAATAACAACAGCGACGGATGTCTCAGTTAGAGAAATGATTACAATTGAGAAAACTCCAAATATATCAAGAAAGATAATTATTTCTTTTTGCGAGCATTTCGTTTGTAAAAACAATAGGGGAGAGGTTAGGTTTTGAGGGTAAAAAGAAAAAATTTTATTTTTTCTATCGAGTATAAAGATTACATAGTGATGTTTGTATTAGAGTGGGAGGGGGGAGGGGATATACCTGAATATACTGGAGGGTGACCAAGGAAAATAATTTTATTTTTAAAAAAAAATGAAAATGTATTTAATCAGAACTTACATTGCAAATTGTGGCTGTCAAGGCTTCAAAAGAGTCAAATTTATCCATTCTTATGTCATCAACTATGTCAAAATACTTTCTGATACTATAATCACATTGCGTGCCCGTTATATACAAAATCTCAAGGGTGAATTTTTATGTAACGGGGAAAACCATATGTAACAAGCCCTCTTATTGGCTGAGATGGGGGATGTAACCGACTTGCTGATTGGCTGAGAAGGAAACACGTTATCTAACTGTTTTCTATTTCTGGAAACTCATAACATTCGTTGAGAGCGTGCACTTGGCAAGAACAACAACAACATCAAATTTTGTTTCCTATTTCTGGACACCTTGACATTCGCTGAGAGCGTGCACAAAACAACAACAACAACAAATACTGTTTCCTATTTCTGGACACCTTGACATTTGCTGAGAGCGTGCACTTGCCCAAAACAACAACAACAACAAATGCTGTTTCCTATTTCTGGACACCATGACATTCGCCTCGAGCGTGCACTTGGCCAAAACAATAACTAATAAATCGACCTTGGAAAAAAGAGGTCATTGACCCCATTAACCACGTGCTTCGTACGGGAGTATAAGATACCTCTCTACTATCCTCATCAACACTTCAATGACATTTTTAACTTAATACCACCAACCCCTCCTGAAACATTGCTGATGCGGCCTCTTGACAACCTATAAGGGCATAGTGTATTTCGATTTATTTCAATACAGTTATAATATTGCCCAAAATTTTCGCCTTAATACCCTTAGGTTTATTAGTTTCTATGCTTTCTAAAAACCAGAATATAATTTGCACCTTACTGAAAAAAATTGTTTTAAATGTTTTCACTTTTAAAACTTTAAGAAATCAAAAATTAATTAAGACTTTAAGGAATAAATATCAGCATATGTATATTAAACTGGCAATGCATATTCATTTGATTTTTTCAGTATTAAATAAAAAAAGACAAGTTTTTTTTAACTGAAAGTAAGGAACGACGTTAAAACTTAAAACGAACAAAAATTATTCCGTATATGAAAGGGGCTGTCGCCTCTTACCGCCTCGCTCTTTGCGCTAAAGTTTTTTATTGTTTAAAAAAAATAAGAGTTGTGAGAAAGTCAAACTTTAGCGAAAAGAGCGAGGCGTTGAGGAGGGGACAGTCCCTTTCATATACGGAATAATTTCTGTTCGTTTTAAGTTTTTACATCGTTCCTTACTTTCAGGTAAAAAAAACTTGTTTTTTTTTATTTAATTTTTGAACGTTTTGAATTTATTCAGGTTTTGCTTTTGGCTCACAGTACATGAATTATTAAAAAAAATTGCATATTAATTTTACTTTTATTTGGTTAAATGGCTTTCTCGAAACTTGTTTAATTTTATTTACGAACGTTTTTATTAGTAATAAATATACGTAACTTACGAATTATCTTACGTAACGAACTTCTATATTCATGTATTTTTAAAACGTATATTAGAGGGATCGCCCCTTAGTCAATACCTCGCTCTTTAAGCTAAAGTTCGAATTTTGTTCCAATTCTTTAAAAACGGCCCCTTAATCACAAAGGCCGTTATTTAGAATAAATAGCTCTTATGAAAGTACTAAAAAATCTTTGGCTTAAAGAGCGAGGTATTGACTATAGGATGAACCCAATCATACACGTAATATTTTCTGTTCGTTTTAAGCTTTGATGTTATTCCTTATTTTCAGTTGGAAAATATGTTTTTTTTTATATTTAATTTCCGATCTTTTTTTAAATAATGCTGGGAAATCCGGCGCCCCCTTCGTAGCAATGTCCCTTCCCCCATGAAAACTCCCTTGGTGGAAATATCTTCCCACATAACCCCCGACCCACCCACCCCCCTACTACCAGAAAAAATCCCCCCTGAAAACGTCTGCATACTTCCTAATAACCAATACTATATGTTAACATTGGTTAAAGTTCATAAATTTCATCCCTCCCCCGGGGACTTCAGGGAATTAAGTCATCCTAAAGGACATAGCTATTATATTTTCAACCATGCTGAACAAAATGGCTGTCTCAAAATTTTTATTAGGTGACTTTGGAAAAAATGAGCGTGGGAGGGGGCCTAGTTGCCCTCCATTTTTTTGGTCACTTAAAAAGGGCACTAGAAATTTTAATTTCCGTTCCAATGAGTCCTCCCACGATATTCTAGGACCACTGGGTCGATACGATCACCCTGAAAAAAAAAACCGTGATCTGGCAAAAAATGCAAAATTCCACATTTTAGTAGATAGAGGCTTGAAACCTCTACAGTAGGGTTCTCTGATACTCTGAATATGATGGTGTTACTTTCATTAAGGTTCTAGAACATTTAGGGGGTCTTTCCCCCTTTTTTCGAAAATCAGCCAAATTTTCTCAGGCGCGTAACTTTTGATGGGTAGGACTAAACTGAAAGCTATATATTTGAATTCAGCATTCAAATCTGATTCTTTTGATGTATCTATTGGTATCAAAAACCCGTTTTCTAGAGTTTCGGTTACCATTGAGCCGGGTCGCTTCTTACTTACAGTTCGTTACCACGAACTGTTTGAAAATTATATTCTGGCTTGGAGAAAGCATAGGGTTTTGAACCCTACTCATTTTAATTTCTACACGTTTTGAGTTTGACTTGGTTATTTATTGTAATTTCTGTTCGTTTTGGGTTTCATTTGTTTATTGGTGCCGATTTTTGGTAGTTGTATGCTTGGTAGATTATTTTGGTTTAATAGAGTTCTTTAATGTTAGTAGAGATAACCCTAAAGCTCGTGACACTCACCCCTGCTGCCACCTACAACTTTTTTTTACATAGTTTAATGGGGACAGAGTCAATGACCTCTTTTTCCAAGGTCGAGTTATTGTTATTGTTTTGGCCAAGTGCCCGCTCGAGGCGAATGTTATGATCTAGGAAAGAGTATTTGTTGTCTGACAGGTGACGTCAAGTTAATTAATGTCTTTGGAGTTCGACCAGAATAGTTTCCAGGGCAAAGTTTAGATCACACGTGACAGCTGATGTCATGATTGATTGATTTGACACGAAAGGGGAATTAATTTGTTGTTTCTAAGGGGAATTATTGATTCACGAAAGGGGAATTAATTTGTTGTTTCCAAAGAGAATTGTTTCTGAGCGAATGTATATATTAATGTCTTTGGAGTTCTACCAAGAGAATTGTTTCCGAGCGGATGTTTTGATCTTAGCGATGAATTGTTCTAGCGCGGGAATCAGGTTTCTTAGTAATTTGAAATGTGTCATCGCAGAGATGCCAAAAACAAAGGGAACACGCTGAAATTACGTTTAGGGATTATTTGGGCGAAACCGTTTTAGCTATTTTATGGAATTATTTCGGCGAAACAGTTAGAGACATTTTAAAAGATGATTTAAAAGATGATTTTAGAAGAGGATTTGAGGGTGAAACTCTTCGGTCGTTATAATACACAAGTTCCATTTGAACAGCGTCGTGAGGTCCTCTACCCCAACCCCATAGGGTTTCGATCCCCCTACCAAACCCCGAAGGAAGCCCCCGGTCCGCAAAGGTTCGCCGAGCTCCCCAAGGGCCCCCCGGCGCCCCAAAGACAGCCGCGCCCCCATTTTAATACTTTTAAGGCGTTATTATATCTTTTCAGAACAAATTATTATTTTGGGGACTTATTTCTGCGAAAGAGTTAGAGACATTTTAAAAGATGATTTTTGAAGAGATTTTAGATAAGAATTTGAGGGTGAAACTCTGTGATCGTTATAATACACAAGTTCCATTTGAACAGTGTCGTGAGGTCCTCTACCACAACCCCAAAGGGTTTCGATCCTCCTACCCCAACCCCGAAGGAAGCCTCTGATCCTCAAAGGTCCCCCAAGTTCCCAAAGGACCAGCCGGCCCTAAAGGGTCCCATAGACCCTCAAAGGCCCTCCCCGGGCCCCATCTTTCGGTGAGGTGTGTTTTCTGAAACTCATGATTTGGGGTATGTAAATTACTAGTTCGGACTTTTCTGAGCTAGATTTCTTAGTCTTTTGTTGGTGTGTGTTGTCTGAAACCTATGATTTGGGATGGGTGGATTGCAATTTTGGACTTTTCTGAGCTGGATTTCTGAGCCGTTCATAGGTGTGTGTTGTCTGAAACTTATGATTTGGGATGGTTAATTGCTATTTCTGGCTTTTATTAGCTAGGTATCTTAGCCTTTCATAGGTGTGTCTTGTCAAAAACTTATGTTTTGGTATGTGTAAATTGCTTTTAGGTCTTTGGATCAGAGTTAAGAGTCTGAGGCTATCATAAGCATTTTTCGTTGGACACCAATATTGTTGGGATTGTTGTTTTTAATATCGGGTTTTAGTTAAATAGATTTCATAGCCTTAAGTTGTTTTTGGTTGTCAGAAAATTGTGATTTGGGATATTTATATTAGTATTTAGGGCTTTTCTAAGTTGGATTTCTTAGTCTTTCATATGTATGTGTTGTCTGAAACCTATGATTTGGGATGTGTTGGAATATTTCAGTAGCGTTTTGTCATGGTTTACCCTGTCAGAGTTACATTCGTTTGATTTTTCAAACTTCATTTTGGATTTCCTTCGTCGAAATGCAAGAGTTGGAATATTTAAGTAGTGTTTTGTCGTGGTTTACCTTGTCACAGTTACATTCTCTTGATTTTTCAAAGTTCATTTTGAATTTCTTTCATTGAAATGCAAGAGTTGGATTATTTCAGTAGTGTTTTGTAGTGGTTTACCTTGTCACAGTTACATTCTCTTGATTTTTCAAAGTTCATTTGAATTTCTTTCGTTGAAATGCAAGAGTTGGAATATTTCAGTAGTGTTTGGTTGTGGTTTACCTTGTCACAGTTACATTCTCTTAATTTTTCAAATTTCATTTTGAATTTCTTTCATTGAAATGCAAGAGTTGGAATATTTCAGTAGTGTTTTGTCATGGTTTACCTTGTCACAATTACATTCTCTTAATTTTTCAAAGTTCATTTTGAATTTCTTTCGTTGAAATGCAAGAGCTGGAATATTTCAGTAGCGTTTTGTTGTGGTTTACCTTATCAGAGTTACATTCTCTTGATTTTTCAAAGTTCCTTTTGCATTTCTTTCATTGAAATGCAAGAGTTGGAATATTTCAGTAGTGTTATGATGTGGTTTACCTTGTCAGAGTTACATTTTCTTGATTTTTCAAAGTTCATTTTGGATTTTTTTCATTGAAATGCAAGAGTTGGAATATTTCAGTAGTGTTTAGTCATGGTTTAGCATGTCACATTTACATTCTCTTGATTTTTTAAAGTTCATTTTGATTTTCTTTCTTTGAAATGCAAGAGTTTGAATATTTCAGTAGTGTTTTGTCGTGCTTTACCTTGTCACACTTACATTCTCTTGATTTTTCAAAGATCATTTTGAATTTCTTTCATTGAAATGCAAGAGTTGGAATATTCCAGTAGTGATTTGTTGTGGTTTACCTTGTCACACTTACATTCTCTTGATTTTTCAAAATCCATTTTGGATTTCTTTCGTTGAAAAGCAAGAGTTGGAATATTTCAGTAAAGTTTTGTCATATTTTACCTTGTCACAGTTAAATTTTCTTGATTTTTCAAAGTTCATTTTGTGTTTCTTTCATTGAAATGCAAGAGTTGGAATATTTCAATAGTGTTTTGTGGTGGTTTACCTTGTCACACTTAAATTCTCATGTTTTTTCAAAGTTCATTTTTGATTTACTTTAATTGAAATAAAAGAGTTGAATTATTTCAGTAGTGTTTTGTCGTGGTTTACCTTGTCACACTTACATTCTCTAGATTTTTCAAAGTCCATTTTCAATTTCTTTCATTGAAATGCAAGAGTTGGAATATTTCAGTAGTGTTTTGTAGTGGTTTACCTTGTCACAGTTAAATTTTTTTTATTTTACAAAGTTCTGTGTGAATTTCTTTCCTTGAAATTCATGAGTTGTGATATTTCAGTAGTGTTTTGTCGTGTTTTAACTTGTCACAGATACATTCTATTGATTTTGCAAAGTACATTTTTAATTTTCTTTCTTTGAATTGAAAGAGTTGGAATATTTCATTAGTCTTATGTAGTGTTTTAACTTGTCACAGTTACATTTTCTTGATTTTTCAAAGTTCATTTTGGATTTATCTCGTTGAAATGCAAAAGTTGTATTAATTCAGTAATGTTTTGTCGTGGTTTACCTTGTCACAGTTACATTCGCTTGATTTTTCAAAGTTCATTTTGAATTTCTTTCGTTGAAATGCAAGAGTGGGAATATTTCAGTAGTGTTTTGTTGTGGTTTACCTTGTCACAGTTACATTTTCTTGATTTTTACAAGTTCATTTTGGATTTATATCATTGAAAGGCAAGAGTTGTATTATTTCAGTAGTGTTTTGTTGTGGTTTACCTTGTCACAGTTACATTCTCTAGATTTTTCAAAGTCCATTTTCAATTTCTTTCATTGAAATGCAGGAGTGGGATTATTTCAGTAGTGCTTTGTTGTGGTTTACCTTGTCAGAGTTACATTTTCTTGATTTTTCAAAGTTCATTTTGGATTTCTTTCATTGAAATGCAAGAGTTGAATTATTTCAGTAGTGTTTTGTTGTGGTTTACCTTGTCACGGTTACATTCGCTTGATTTTTCAAAGTTCATTTTGAATTTCTTTCATTGAAATGCAAGAGTTGGAATATTTTAGTAGTGTTTTGTTGTGGTTTACCTTGTCACAGTTACATTTTCTTGATGTTTCAAAGTTCATTTCGGATTTCTTTCATTGAAATGCAAGAGATGGAATATTTCAGTGGTGTTTTGTTGTGGTTCACCTTGTCACACTTACATTCTCTAGATTTTTCAAAGTACATTTTGAATTTCTTTCGTTGAAATGCAAGAGCTGAATTATTTAACTAGTGTTTCGTTGTGGTTTACATTGTCGCACTTACATTCTCTCAATGTGTAAAAGTTTATTTTGGAGTTCCTTCGTTGAAATTGAAGAGTTGGAATATATCAATAGTTTTATAATGTGGTTTGCCTTGTCAGAGTTAAATTCTCATGATTTTCAAGGTTCATTTTGGATTTCTCTCGTTGAAATGCAAGAGTTGGAATATTTCAGTAGTGTTTTGTTGTGGTTTACCTTGTCACAGATACATTTTCTTGATTTTTCAAAGTTCATTTTGGATTTCTTTCGTTGAATTGCAAGAGTAGGAATATTTCAGTAGTGTTTTGTCATGGTTTACCTTGTCACGGTTACATTCTCTTGATTTTTCAAAGTTCATTTTGAATTTCTTTCATTGAAATGCAAGAGTTGGAATATTTCAGTAGTGTTTTGTTGTGGTTTACCTTGTCACAGTTACATTCTCTTGATTTTTCAAAGTTCATTTTGAATTTCTTTCATTGAAATGCAAGAGTTGGAATATTTCAGTAGTGTTTGGTTGTGGTTTACCTTGTCACAGTTACATTTTCATGATTTTTCAAAGTTCATTTTGTATTTCTTTCATTGAAATGCAAGAGTTGAATTATTTCAGAAGCATTTTGTCATGCTTTACCTAGTCACAGTTATATTCTATTTATTTTTTTCAAAGTTAATATTGAATTTCTATCATTGAAATGAAAGAGTTGGATTATGTCAGAAGAGTTTTTTAGTGGTTTAAATTGTCACAGCTAAATTCCCTTAATTATTCGAAGTTCATTTTGGATTTACTTTCGTTGAAATGC